>NC_057800.1:25092478-25392478 GCF_018294505.1 Triticum aestivum | reverse complement strand
GCAAAACCCAGTAAATGGCTTGAAGCAAAAAATTACCCTGATTCCAGCAAAAAATAACTAAGGTTCCAGCAAAAACAACCTATGCAGCTCCCACGTGGTGCTGGTCCCATCGTCGGTTCCAGCAAAAAAATTAGATGGTTGTAGCAAAATCAACTGATGGTTCCAGCAAAAATACCTCTCTTGCCCGCCGCCCTCTGTTGGTTGTAGCACCGCAGATTGCTGGTTGCAGCTATATGTAAGCTGGTTGCAGCTCCTCGGAGTGCCGGTTCCAGCAAACAGCGACGTGTCGTCGCAGCTTTGGTGTAACCAGTTCCAGCTCCCCGCGGTGCTGGTAGTAGCACCACACGATGCCGGTTGTAGCAGCCCGCGAAACCGGTTGCATCATCGGTGTCCCCTGGCTCGCCGTTTGCAGGGATGGTCGCCTGGGCGCAGCATCTGCGCTTCCGGCCCTTGCAGCACGCAATAGAAAAATGAGGGCTGATGAAGTAGGAGGGAGGGAGGGAAGAGAATGGAGGAGCTCGCATTGGATAAGAGGGTTATAGTGGGAAGGGAGCACGCCGGAGAACCAAGCCGGCGGATCGAAAAGAGAGGTGCTCCATCGATGGCTTGAGAGAGATGGGGAACGATGGGAGAGAGAAAAAGAAAAGAACGATGGAGGAAGAGATAAAAGCGAAAGGATAAGAACGGAAGCAAGAGAAGTGCGTGGCAGTTTGGATGTGGGTCCACATGGGACGCGCGTCACGCGCGACCGGCCCAAAACTTAGCCGGCCGTCCGGCTGTAAACATTTACCATAGCAAAAACTCCGGTGGTAGCAAATGGCATCTCCGGTAGTAGCAAAAATTCAAGACAGTTGTAGCAAAATAACAACCATTGCCGCCGTTGAGCAACACCGCCGTGGGTGGATGTAGCAAAAATTGTCTTCAGTTCCAGCAAAATCAAAATATGGTTGTAACAAAAAAGATAGGAAAAACAGAAGATGGATGTAGCAAAAATCCACAAACACCGATAGTAACAAAAAATCGAAACGGTTGTAGCAAAATGGTTCATCGGTTGCAGCAAAAATCACCTAGTAGCAAAAATTTGGGCGGGTGGGTGGTAGCAAAAATTGATGATGGTTCCAGCAAAAAAAAGTAGCTTGTTCCAGCAAAGCTGGATCGCCGCCGAAGCCGTCGCAGCACGGCCGTCGCCGGTTTCAGCATTTGTGTGGCTGGTTGCAGCTCCGCGAGCCTATGCTTGTAGCTCTGCCGAGCCGAGGTTGCATCATCTTCTGTTGGTGGTTGCCCTCTCCTGCGAGCGGAGCGGGGCGCGCAGATCTTCGTCTGCAGCAAGCCATCTGCTGGGGAAGGCCACGGCGAGTAGATGCTGCCCTCGCCAGAGCTGCACGCGGCGTGCTACTGGGGCAAAGCGCGAGCTGCGCGTGTCCGCGACCAGCAGATGCTAGTCTCGCCGGAGCTGCAAGCTGTGCATGATTTATTTTGCCATGGATTTGTGTTATTTGGAGGAAGCACAGAGAAAGAGGAAGATAGATTGTGTTTGGGTTGGAAAAATGAGTGGAGGAGGGCGTCCCGTGGATGAGATAAAGGCAACCAAAGCGGTGCGTAGGCCACCTACTTTGAGCCCACTACGCGAGGAGACCCGCGCTGGCTTCGGCCGGTCAGCCGGTGTTTAACGTTTCCCCAAATTTAAAGCCGCACACGAGGAACATCTTGTCAATGCAACCATCATCTGCCACAACGGAGGCCCACGTACAAATAGTGAACGCTGGACAGCGGCACCTATGTATTTTCTCCTAAATAGTCAGCATATAGAATTAATAAGGGCATGTACAATGGTTCTATCTTAGACGTCATGTAGGATAAATGATGAGGTGGAGGAGAGAGAAATCATAAGAAAAGGATTGTCTTCTTTTATTTAAAAGAAGACAAGAGATGATCTCTTAGCACAATATGTCTCACCACTTTTTTTGGAATAACTGGTTATTGAAGATAAGGCTAAGAGATGACCCATTGTGGACATGTTTTTTTGTCATCTCTAAATCACATGCAAGACTTAAGATAAGACTATCTTATCAACCATTATACATGCCCTAAGTCGGGACGCGCAGATCCCAACACGACAATGCTTAACATGATTATGGCCTGCATGCAGCTCGGCCTCCAGAACGCCTCACTCATGAAACAAGCTACTTAAAGACATCAAACAGATATATGTGACAATTAGATGACCATGTCATAATAATATTTCTGTCTAGTGTGAAAAAAACTCATATATAGATCTGTCTCGTTCACAATATGCATCAGAGACTGATGGATGTTCAATTGCACAATACTACTGAAAAGTTCGCAAGTCTATATTTACCAAGTCTAAGGCATTACTGCACTAACTAGTAATGAACGGCGTAGCGCATGGGTGTCGGTGGCGTGATAGTGTAGGCGTGCGGTTCCAATCAAAGCGACGACGAACAGTGGAGGAACAGGTCAAGTGTGTAGGGCGTGGGTGTTCGGCTTGAGGGCGTCGAAGGCATGAGGCTCCAACTGAGAAGGGGATTAAGGAGAGGTCCAAAGAACATAGAAGTTCTGGGTCGGCGGTATCGGTCGCTCAAATCTAGTCGGCAGACGGCGGATCACCATGGCCATGGAGAATTGGAGACCGAGCGGAGGAGTGGAGGCATGGGGAGTTGGGGTTGAAGGTTGTATGCGGAAGACAGTCCATGATCGTACCTATAGGTGGGCTTTATCAGTTAATGGGCTGGACTAAACTGGTGACTATGCCTAGTAATTTGTTTTTTGCGATTTCGGAAGGGGGGGGGGGGAGTCGCGACCCAGTTCCGCCTCTACTACCCTCCGCCAGTTTCCTTGTCTACGAATTAGTGGTATTAGAGAAAGTATAATAGGGTCACATGCATAGTCGGGTTATAAAAAAGGGCTATTTGCATTTTAGCCCCTAACTCGAACCACCTACTCAGATTTACTTTTAAAAAATCATGTGCACAAATTTGCCCCTCTTCTGTTAACTGAGCTTATAGAAATGCTCTTCTGCTACATTTTCCGTCCAGTCAAAGGCGGTCAAAGGCCTTTGACTGGACGGAAAATGTATGGAAGGGTATTTCTATAAGCGCAGGGGCAAATTTGAGTATATGATTTTTTAGGGGTAAATCTGAGAGTGGCCCCAGATTAGTGGCATAAATGTAAATGCCCCATTAAAAAATGCAACATCATACTATTTTCCCTAGTTGAAGAAAAGAAAAGAAAGAAGAGAAGCGGGATCTAGATATATGGTCGACTCCAGCATGAGCGGCAACATCACTTGTGTGAGAAAAAATGGGCCACCCATTAATAACTTAGCATGGGAATAGATCTAACTACCAGTGCGCTATTAGGTTCGATATAGTTGACATGGTAACTTCATATAGTCAGTTGGTTGACTAAACTATTAACCTTGCTCTTAGTATTTCTGACAACTTTACAGTGCCCATTCTTTTGATGACCGCGTAGATCCGAACGCGTCCGCAAGCACTGACCGGCCATGCCTCAAATTTACTACTTTGCACCCCCTTAAGAGAGACAAAAGTTTTTTTTTTGAACGAGCGAGAGAGAGGAGAGTGAAGTGACAGAAATTAACGTACCAGTCCGCAGGTTTTTTCTTGTTAGTATAAGTTTCTGGATGTTGTTTTCTTTTGGGGCCCATAATATATGCATGTATTCATCTATATTTTTGTATATCGGCTTTTGTTGACTGTCGTATCCAGGAAAAGAAAATGATGTAAATTACTAGGACCACCCATCCATCGTACGTAGGCCGACGCCACCTGTTTTATTTTTTTGATGAAAGGCCACCCGTTCTTATTACACACACAGGCAGCATGCACAGCAAGCAGCTAGGCATGCAGGACCACACACAACATAATTATCCATTCATGTAGTAACACACGTCGACGGCGTACGTTCGCATACCGGTAGGTCCAACCGGTGCGCGTAGAGTAGTACGTAGAGTTCAGTTACCGCCGGCGCCGGCGTCCGTGCACCTGGGCCCGGGGTCGCCGGTGTAACGGTCTAGGCAAACGCGGCGGGGTGGGTGCACATAACCATTGCAGTCCTCGCAGGTTGGAGCACAGTTGTCGACCACGTCCTGGCAGCTGCACGTCGGCGGGATCGACCTGGTGCAGACGGTCACGTCGCAGCACTTCCACGGCCTGGGTGTCGCCATGACCACTTGGTCTGCAAGCCCTCAACAAGCCAAGCAGCGATAAGTTTAAACTGAACTAGAGAGAAGAGAAAGGAGTCCACGCGCGTGGCATGGATCACCGTACCTTTGTCTTGGCTTGGCAGGAGAATGGCGCTCGCCTCGTCGGCGACGGAGGGGTGGCCGGCGATGAGGAGGGCTGCCCCCAGTGAAAGCATCAGCAGGATGCTAGGAATACTGCATCTCCTCATCTCCATCGGTGGTCACTCACTCACTGACTTTGCCTGTGCATTCGGCCCCGTATATGTAGCCTCGTGACACCAGTGGATCAGCTAAGCATGGCATGCTACCATTAACGTCTAGCAGTCGTGCTCCACGAGGAGCCAATTGCTGATGTGGGCACGATGGCCACATGGGTACCTGCCAATGAGCTGTGCATGATCAATGACCGCACCTATACTGAATCTAATGCACTGTCAGAGATGTCCGGCTCGTCCGACGTGCACTAGGCACGTAAGGGCACGGCCAATAGGTAGCCACAGCCTGCTGCCCCCGAGGTCCACGTAGGCTCGGAGTTAGGTTTGGACCAAAAGCTATAGCCTCACACGAGATAGGGTAGCCTGCAGAAGAACCAACCTCCGTTGAAAGGAAGAAGGGTGAAGCTATGGGACGTGGAGTTTCTACGCCTGAGCTCTAATGCACTGTCAGAAAATGTTTGTTGTGCATGCAAAATTTCGTCATGAAATGACATTGGTGGAAGGCATGGTAAGAAAACAAAATCGATACTCTGAAAATGTTACTTTCAACGCATTTTGGAATTTTGATTTTGTTTTTTTTTTTGCGACGACCTCCACCAATGTGATTCCGTGATGAAATTTTGCATGCACAACAAACATTTCTTAAAGTATGCCACAAAAAATTCAGAATTTTTTGAAAATGTTTTTCTATCTTATTTATTTTACTGTTCATAGCAGAAGCATATGAGTTCAGGTGTAGAAAGGTACTTTCGGAAGCTATGCTGATTTATGCAAGGAGAGAGGTGGAGAGAAATGAAAGGAAACACTATGCAGGTGAAGAAATGTGGTTCCACTACAGAGTGTAGCCTCCGTTGGCCAGAAATTTTCAGAAACGGTGGTCTGGCTGCTTTTTGATTAAATTAATAGCTGAGGCAAAATCAGGGTGCATCGCCGGCATTATACATCAACTTTAAGCTATGTCACTATTACTTTTTTTAAAATTGTTTGGATTCCTTACCACATATGTCACATGGTAAGGTACGTCACTACTAGATAATACCTCACATGTTGCTACGCAAATTAATTGCAATATATTGATTTAACAATGTCTCAGCTGTGTAATTTTTTTTGAGGGATTTAGGCACATCAAGATTCATACCTTTGTTATCTTTGAAGTTGTGTTTCACAATTCACACCAAAGTAAATTATGTTAATCTGCAGTTCTGCACGGACGCTGCCTCCTAACCCTAGCTCCCGTTGTCGCCTCGGTCCTTGTCCTCCTCCCTTCTGGAGTCCGTCCGTCTCGTTTCAGTTACCAACATCGATATCGATGAGGTGGTGACGACGGCAACGTGTTGGAATAAGGCCTCTTTCTATGTCCCATCTGACACCGACGAAGGGCCGGTGGGAGTTTATGTCCCCGGATATGTTGGTTCCGGTCAGATTCTGGGAGTTCCAATCTTAGCAGTTCATGTGTCTCTCAAGAAGAGATACTTCGACATCTTCATTTGTGTTGTTTTGTGGCTTAGTCCAGAAACCAGTTTCTCCAACTCTCTAAATTGGTGCGAAGGGATTGCAACCTGTTTCATGTGAGATGATGCTTCAGTCGATGCTTATTCAATGATTGTTAGATCTCGTCTCAAGAGGCAAGTAGCTATTGCGGTCTTAAAAGCCTGGTTGTACGAGTACGACGGCGTTTGCACATATCATTTTTCTTGTTGTCGTTGGTTCAGCGCAATTCTCAATCTCTAACGAACGATATTTAATTGAAGAAAAGGAAAATTAATATGCTTTAATATAATTTTGCTTTCTTACCGGTCGTTCTACGTCCAATTATATGTTCATTGTGCTAGCCTTTGTTTTTCTGGATAGTAGTCAGATCTAAGTTATCCTTTGGGTGTCTTTATTCATAAAAACATTATAATAATCTGCATTGTCTAACCAGTTTAGTATCGTGTACTGAGCCTGGCTGATGAAACCGGCTCGTCAGATTCTTCTCCTAGACTTTACACCGGCGCTCGCATTTAAAAATATATATTTCAGACTTCTCGATGAAGTTCGCTCTGTGGGTAGAAACGTTCGTGTGTGTGTTTTTTGCAGGTAGAAACGTTCATGTTGACTACAAAATTTGACCATCTACGTTTATATTGTGTTTTTTTCTTCAGATCACGTTTATATTGTGTTAAGAAAAACAAAAAATTATAGCACAAAACTGGAGATAAACTGGTTAAGTATATCTAAAATTAGAGTAGTTATTTTTGACAGCTGAAAGAAATGTAAAAGTCTTGCTACATATACGGATAAATTGGCGTAGGGAGTACATATATATAGGTTGCCACGTCTTCACTTCATCTGGCTAACATGTTGCAGACACACCGGATCTCATTGCATTGGATATTGAGATTTCCTCGATTAAGCTCGCTGCAGCCGTACGTGACATGCATTAGATTCGGTCTGTCTCCTTTCGCAGGATCATTGTTGAACGCATCCACGTGCTAAGATGCATGCATGCATGTAGGGATATGCAGAGGGCAATTGATGGTAGTTTTGAGCCACCCTCGCGCCCCATGAGTGCAATTAACAAACAGTAGGTAGTACTACCAAGCACGCAGTGTGATGTACGCGTCGGCCTCGACACCAGGAGGCGTAAACTAATCGATGTGGCAGCTGTGTGCAGGCAGCTGGTACAGGCACTATATTATTGCTTGTCGATCCAGATCTAGCAAGCTCGAACAGTCACTAGCTAAGTTCGTCTGCCGCAGATGTAAAAGTTTTTTACTGCTTGTTGATGCCTTTTGTTGCCTTGCATCAACTTTTAACAAGTGATTGTATGCTTTGAAATGATATGCAGAGTTTGGAGGTTTTAAACTTGTAAAAAAACCTAACTAAGTGCATCTAGAGCTGGACTTGAAAAATCCGGCCCTCTAAACGTCCGCAAACGTGTCCACGGACGGTCACAGACCCCTTATATTGGCTGCCAGGCAGCCGCACTCACCAAATGCAAACCCTCAAATCCATGCACATCCATCGTACCCGTGAATATCACACGTAAATATACATTTGTCGGTAGCGAAAATACATAGTTCGAACATAAAATTTATTTGAAGCCCACAATTCAAACATTAGCTCTTTAGTTTTCATTGTGGGTCCTCATATGCTTCACAAAATCACTAAGTAGATGCGCGTGCATCTGATAGTCTTGAAGATTATATTATGATGCATCTATAGAAAATTGATAAGCTGATGTGCACCTTCTTGTTCCGGGAAGTGGACTTGTTCTTTAGGTTTGTCAAAATCATTGGTTTGGGAAAACCATCACTCTCGTCCTCGACAATCATATTGCGTGGAATGACACAACATATCATCAACTGCCACAAAGTCTTTGCTTCCCGCATCATTGCAGCTCTATGAACAATTTCCCAACGAGTTTGAAGCACTTCGAATGCCCTCTTCACATCCTTAACAACTTCTTGCATTGTTGTAAAATGGCTTTGTTTGTTGCCTTGGAAATCATATAAACAAGAGGAATAAAAAGAACAAAAAAGACAAAGAACTGGACTACAATAACCCAAAAACACACATTGTGATGGGACCTAAAGAAAAGCCTGAAAACAAAATGTAAGAGGCCTGCACACCCGGGCCGTTCCACACAGACAAACAAGCAAAGGAAAAAAGGAAAACAGCCCATCACATCCATCCGTGGTGGGCTTCTCTTTGGCAAAGAGCACACAAACCTGCCCATGCGGTGCATTCCATTTCGTGAAAGCATGGTCACGAACTCCATTACATTTTTATTCGTGATTGCCTGACTTTCCATTTTATTTTATTGCTTACACACACTGCAGGCTGCTGCAGCTACTAAAGCTCAGGCTGGACGGCGTTGCACAGGTGATCAACGCGCATGCTAGTTACCGCCGGCGGTGCACTTGGCCCCCGGGAAACCGTGGTACCAGTCGTTGCAGACGCGGCGGGATGAGTCCGACGTGGCCGGCTCGCATTTCTTGCAGGTTGCAGCACACTGCTCGACCTTGTCCATGCAACGGCACATCGGCGGGAACGACCTGGTGCACAGAGCAAAGTCGCAACATTTCCATGGCCTCTCTTCTTCTTCCGCCTTCTTCTTCGCTGTTGCAACAGGCACTGGTGGAAAAAAGGCCTTTGGTCGCGGTTCGCAACTGCCATTAGTCGCGGTTGCGCAACCGCGACCAAATAAGCGCGACTAAAGCCCCCCACCTTTAGTCGCGGCTGCTTAAGAACCGCGACTAACGGCCCGTCCACGTGGGCGCCAGGCGACCGTCGGGGCGGAGGACCTTTAGTCGCGGTTCTTCTGGCCAACCGCGACTAAAGGCCGCCACAGGTTTAGGGTCTTCTGGCCGCCACAGGCCGTTTTTGTTAATTATCAAATTTTACCGTTTTTTTGTTAATTAACTAGTTAAAAAATTCTCTCCCTCTCTCTCTCTCTCTCTCTCTCTGCTCTCTCTCTCTCTCTCTCTCTCTCTGCTCTCTCTCTCTCTCTGCTCTCTCTCTCTCGTTCTCTCGATCATCGCTCTGTAGAGCAGTTGAGGGCGGCGAGGCCGGCGGCCCGAGGATGGATTGGGGGGCGGCGTTGAGGGCGGCGAGGCCGGCCGCCGACGTTGAGGGCAGCGAGGCGGCGCGGTGGGCGAGGGAGGCCGGCGGGCGGCGTACTAGGGCGAAAGGGGGCGACGGGCGCCGTACGTGGGCGAGAGGGGGCGGCGGGCGACGGCGGGCGGCGTCGAGGGCGCGGCCGACGGCGGGCGGCGTCGAGGGCGAGGTCGACGGCGGGCGGCGTCGAGGGCGAGGGCGGCAGGCCTTCGGCGCGGCAGAGAACGAGCAGAGAAATGGAGGCGACGGGTCGGGCGGTTGTATTTATAGCCCCACCCCTTTAGTCGCGGTTGGGGAGGCGACCCGCGACTAAAGGGCCTTTAGTCGCGGTTGGGGAGGCGACCCGCAACTAAAGGGAAACCTTTAGTCGCGGTTGGGGAGGCGACCCGCGACTAAAGGGTAACCTTTAGTCGCGGTTGGGAGGCGACCCGCGACTAAAGGACTTTTTTGGCGGGTTTTTCGTTCCCGCGTGCAACCACCTTTAGTCGCGGTTGGGCAAGCCAACCGCGACTAAAGGTATTTTCCAAATACTTTTTCTTTTTGAAAATCTTAAAAATACAAATAATATATCAAAAAATTCAGAAAAAAATAACTAATTCAATTCAATATGTTAAAAACACAAATATTATATCAAAAATTCAGAAAAAAACTAATTCAATTCAAAATTCTAAAAATACAAATAATATATCAAAAAATTAAGAAAAATAAAACTAATTCAATTCAAAATGTTAAAAATACAAATAATATATCAAAAAAATCAGAAAAATAAAACTAATTCAATTCAAAATTAACCATCATGCATTTGTTAAACTAACTAGCTACAAACAATATAAATTAAACAATGCCAGTGTGAAACCGTGACTAAAGGTGCCCGAAGGCCTTTAGTCGCGGAGGGGCTTTAGTTGCGGTTGGCCTGGCAAACCGTGACTAAAGGTGCCCGAAGGCCTTTAGTCGCGGTTGTCCTGGCCAACCGCGACTAAAGACCCTCACGTGCGCCAGCTGGCCACCGAGCGACCTGGGCCCAGGCCTTTGGTCGCGGTTCACCTCCAGAACCGCGACTAAAGGTCCCATTAGTCGCGGTTCCTACAGCTTCGCGACTTATGGGGCTGGACGGAAGCCTGTTTTTCCACCAGTGAGGCTGGGTGCACATGGGTCCCGGGAAGCCATGGTACCAGTCGTTGCAGACGCGCTGGGATGAGTCCGACGTGGCCGGCTCGCATTTCTCACAGGTCGCAGCACACTGCTCGACCTTGTCCATGCAGCGGCACATCGGCGGGAACGACCTGGTGCACAGAGCAAAGTCGCAACATTTCCATGGCCTGGTCGCCATCATTCCTGCTTGGCCTGCAGGTTCTCAGTTAACGAGCCAAGTTGTGATCAGTTTCCTCATTCACAGGCTACGTGAACTGAACTAGGAAAAAAGAAACCGATGTCGTGGTCACCTATGCCTTCGCTCGGCAGGAGAATGGTGCCCACTGTTAGAAGTACACACGTGTTAGTTAGGGATTAGGAGAGATTAATCTCACGACGCCGATCCTAGGACTTCTCACCACTTCCGCAGCGCGCCGCTCCCCGGGGAGATTAATCTCTTCTCCTCGGGGGCGCGGCACCCGATCAATCAAAGGTTAGATCGGTCTCGTAGTTTAGATCCGATTTTCAAGTTCTTTATCAGTAGATCAATTTCAGGTTTAGAAATTCTCATTAGATTAGTTTTTCCATTAGCCACCAAAAGAATCCGGCGATCCCTAGATGCAATACGTCCAGCGTAGGCATCCATTCGGATCGCATACGCGGATCTCCCGGCGGCTGCATCTGTATGGACTTCTTCGTCAATCTGATCAAGCCGTCACCGATAAACCAGGAAGCGGCACACTCATGCGGCGCGGCAGGCTCAGGCTCTACATCGCTAAACTGCCTAGCCGCCACACATAGAATCCGATCAGCGCGTTGCTCATGCAGGCGATCTCCACGCCGACGGCGCCCAATGTACTTCACGGGCTGTCTCCGGGCATCAGGAGGGACCATGCACCGGCACCGGGAGGGCGGCCGCTTCCCGATCCACCCAAAACAAGAGGAACATGCCGTCCATGCGTGTTGACAGTACGTGAGCAAAGACGAACCAAGTGCAAATACAATTAACGATCGTCCATGTTCAAGTCTTCATGCAGGTTCACCAGCCTCGTCACGGACTACACACGGACTCCACGATTGATGGTGCACTTCCATTCAGTTTTCCGTCTACGCGACTACGGCACACACACTGGTGGAAAAACAGGCTTCCGTCCAGCCCCATAAGTCGCGAAGCTGTAGGAACCGCGACTAATGGGACCTTTAGTCGCGGTTCTGGAGGTGAACCGCGACCAAAGGCCTGGGCCCAGGGCGCTCGGTGGCCAGCTGGCGCACGTGAGGGTCTTTAGTCGCGGTTGGCCAGGACAACCGCGACTAAAGGCCTTCGGGCACCTTTAGTCACGGTTTGCCAGGCCAACCGCAACTAAAGCCCCTCCGCGACTAAAGGCCTTCGGGCACCTTTAGTCACGGTTTGACACTGGCATTGTTTAATTTATATTGTTTGTAGCTAGTTAGTTTAACAAATGCATGATGGTTAATTTTGAATTGAATTAGTTTTATTTTTCTGAATTTTTTGATATATTATTTGTATTTTTAACATTTTGAATTGAATTAGTTTTATTTTTCTTAATTTTTTGATATATTATTTGTATTTTTAGAATTTTGAATTGAATTAGTTTTTTTTTTCTGAATTTTTTGATATAATATTTGTGTTTTTAACATATTGAATTGAATTAGTTATTTTTTTCTGAATTTTTTGATATATTATTTGTATTTTTAAGATTTTCAAAAAGAAAAAGTATTTGGAAAATACCTTTAGTCGCGGTTGGCCTGCCCAACCGTGACTAAAGGTGGTTGCACGCGGGAACGAAAAACCCGCCAAAAAAGTCCTTTAGTCGCGGGTCGCCTCCCCAACCGCGACTAAAGGTTACCCTTTAGTCGCGGGTCGCCTCCCCAACCGCGACTAAAGGTTTCCCTTTAGTTGCGGGTCGCCTCCCCAACCGCGACTAAAGGCCCTTTAGTCGCGGGTCGCCTCCCCAACCGCCACTAAAGGGGTGGGGCTATAAATACAACCGCCCGACCCGTCGCCTCCATTTCTCTGCTCGTTCTCTGCCGCGCCGAAGGCCTGCCGCCCTCGCCCTCGACGCCGCCCGCCGTCGACCTCGCCCTCGACGCCGCCCGCCGTCGGCCGCGCCCTCGACGCCGCCCGCCGTCGCCCGCCGCCCCCTCTCGCCCACGTACGGCGCCCGTCGCCCCCTTTCGCCCTAGTACGCCGCCCGCCGGCCTCCCTCGCCCACCGCGCCGCCTCGCTGCCCTCAACGCCGGCGGCCGGCCTCGCCGCCCTCAACGCCGCCCCCCAATCCATCCTCGGGCCGCCGGCCTCGCCGCCCTCAACTGCTCTACAGAGCGATGATCGAGAGAGAGAGAGAGAGAGAGCAGAGAGAGAGAGAGAGAGCAGAGAGCAGAGAGAGAGAGAGAGAGAGAGAGAGAGCAGAGAGAGAGAGAGAGAGAGAGAGGGAGAGAATTTTTTAACTAGTTAATTAACAAAAAAAAACGGTAAAATTTGATAATTAACAAAAACGGCCTGTGGCGGCCAGAAGACCCTAAACCTGTGGCGGCCTTTAGTCGCGGTTGGCCAGAAGAACCGCGACTAAAGGTCCTCCGCCTCGACGGCCGCCTGGCGCCCACGTGGACGGGCCGTTAGTCGCGGTTCTTAAGCAGCCGCGACTAAAGGTGGGGGGCTTTAGTCGCGCTTATTTGGTCGCGGTTGCGCAACCGCGACTAATGGCAGTTGCGAACCGCGACCAAAGGCCTTTTTTCCACCAGTGACAGCAGCCGTCTTGTACGCGTACGTGACTCCGACGCACCGGCCGAACTCGTCTACATCGACATTGACCCGCTACTTCTGCATCGAGCCGGCTGACCTGCACCGACTGCACTGTCGCCCACGCAATCTTCGAGCCACGTCCACAAACCGCTGCACCAAGCTATCTTTCGTCAAGCGATCTGCACCAAACCTCATGCCGCGACACCAAGCTAGCTGTACATCTACGGGTACATCGCGCCCAACAAAAAATTCTTCGTCGAGTGCATCTACGAGAAGCGATCATGACTTGCATCATCCACATGCCAGGCCGGTGTGGAGAGAGATGCAATCCTTCTTGACTTCTCCGGCAAGACACGGCATCGACACTTCGTCGCCGCGGAGGAACGCCTTCAAGCGACAGTTTATCGTCGACACGCTGCTGCGACGCCATCGCCGACACTTCATCGCCAAGGTCTTCACAACGTGGTCTTCACCAACATCTTTGTCAACACAGCACCGCTTGCCTTGTTCACAAGATGAAAACCTAGCGTCCTCTGACAGACTTCTGCAAGACGCGACCTCGACAACGGCAATGACCGCGTCACGACGACATCGACCGCGTCATTCACGACGGCATGACTGCATCGACACGGCGTCACTACAATGACGACCCTACACGGCCACATGGTTCTGGCAAAACCTATGTGTGCTCGATGGGTTTCCTTCGGTCTTGGCAAAACCGGTGGACTCATCGCTGACGGCACCCTCTGACATCCGCAAGGTGCATTGTTCACGTCTACAGCTTCATCATAGTGCATTTTTTTTGTGCCTCGGCTTTGTGCGGCTTCATCATCCACGACGACCACACCATCGACCACGGCTACATCACCATGATCGGCTACCTCGACATTAATGGCTACATCTACAGCAACTCATCGACAACAACTCCAGTCAACAGCGTCCGCCTCGTCACTTGCGTCCACGACACTCCCGCTGTGACTGCGGGAGGGAATAGAGGAGAAAGCAGGAAGGCAACAGAAGGGGACGCAGTCACCACCCTAACTGTCGACCCATCAGAGACGCAGTTGATAATGGCGCAGCGGAGAAGACGACAAAAGAGCAAGACTTCAAATTCAGTCGCAATCGTTCACTTCACTCACGCTACGACTGAGGGGGAATGTTAGAAGTACACACGTGTTAGTTAGGGATTAGGAAAGATAGAGATATATTTGGTTTAAACCAACCATAACTTGCCTTGTACTCCAATCCTCTTCCCCACGTTGTACTCCTATATATAGCCCATATGAGGGTTAGATCAATATACAACAATCATTCTACAATTTCCACACCCACATCGTCGGCGGCGGTGCTCGTGGAGGGACGGCCGGCGGCGACGAGTGAAAGCATCAGCAGGATGCTAGGAACAACGCATCTCTTCATCGTCTTCATGGCTGGTTACTAAGCTTGCCTGTGCGTTTGAAGCTGCCTAGCTTCCAGCCCGTATATGTAGCCGCGTGACACCCATGGAAAAACCAACGCGTGGCGGGTCACCACTACTTTACTTTCAGATCTGGACACGTAGTGCCACATATGGGTGCTGGACCGTGGTAGGTAGATAGTGTAGACAGTACAGCCACGCATCACGCATGCATGCAGCCATGCAGGCACGAGAAGCACGCCCTCCATTATTTCAACTGCGGCATGGGTACACGTACGAATCAAATGCACTGCATGTGTCCACGCGCCTTTTATTACTTTGTGGCTAATCGATCGTTCGAAAAGCCGGCCCTGCTCAAGGTTTGTTGTTAGCACGTTACCTTGTGTTGTTACATGATTCGGTCTTGTATACTTGTGCTCCTAGATTATACTAGCCACACCCAAGGCCTGCGTGCCTGACTTCTCGGGTCGCTTGCATCTCTTCTCTCTCGAATACATATGTGTATCTGTGGTAACAATTCACTTAAGAAAAAAAATAATCTCTACAACTTGATATCAAAGCCCATGCATCACCTTTTATGGCCGGACACTGACATCGTGTTTGGCAATATTTGGAAAAGAGAAAGAGAGTTTAGAGTAAGGAGTTGTATTGAGATTAGACATGAGATGAGTCGTTTTATTCCTAATCCTCTGTTTGATGCATGATAGAAATTTTGTGTGATAATATGAGGAGAAACTCTACGTCCTTGTTTGGTTCGTGGGAATTGACATGAGACTAGACAAGGAAAATTAGGATGAAGGGTTAAGACTGACTTACTAAAACAATTTCCTTCTAACTCCCACAATCCCCTCTCCTATTAATAAAACAGTGGGAGTTGAAGTCTTAAGACTCATGCCTATTCACTTGTGAATTCTTAATCCCTCTAACCAAACACTAGATTTAAAGTCTCGTCCCCGATTCCTCGCCCCCCGCGTCATCCACCCCAGGGCGACTCGGGCGGCGGTGCAACTCGCGAAGCGCAGCGGCCTCCCCCGGCGCCCCCCCCCCCCCGCCGCTGCCCAACAGCCTCCGCCAGGCGAAGCCCCGCGCAGATCCGGCGGCGCGGGGCTCTAGCACGCCGGAGCGGCTCGTCTTCGAGCAGGGGGCTCGTGTGGCGGCGGCGGTGTGTCGCTCCTCCGCGCGCGCCGTTCGTGCTCCGAGCGCGGTGGGGAGGGCGGCGGTGCTCGCGGCGGGCTGGTGCTGCGCCCCCCTGCTCCGTGTCTGTGGGGCGTGCGTTGGCGCGTCGCCTCCCAGATCCGGCGCGGTGGCCCTGCCTGCGATCCCTCCATCGGCGCGTGTGGCGAGCGGGGGTCCCTTGGCTGTGAGGGCGGCGTCTTCCTGCGGCAGAGTCATCTTCCTCAGCTGTGGACTACCGTGCGCGGGCCTGGGTGTGCGCTGGCTCGGCGGCGGATCTGATAATCTTTGCTCTCCCGTGAGCTGGAACTTCGAAATAGGGTGTGGGTGAGCGCGCCGGGTTCCACGCACAAGGTGTGCGGTGGTCCAGGCGTGAAAGCAGGTGCGGTTCTCGCTCGTCCCCGCTTTTCCCCCGATCTGGAGGCTTCGCATGGCGCGGCAGTCTTTGTTCGTGGGCTGGCAGCGAGTGCTTCCTCTGCTCTGTGGATTTGGCTCTAGGAGGACTAGCAGGCTACAGGTTTTTGGGGCGCGCACACTACCGGCATAATGCCGGGCCCCGATTTCGGTCGTAGCCAACGACGGCGGTGCCTGTGGGCGTCGTCTCCTTGTTGAAGGCGTCATGGTGCGGTGTTCGTCTTCCTTCCTGTCTGCTCCGGAGGAAACTTTGGATCCCAGTCTCCCGGATCAGGCGATGGTGGCGCTCAACGTCACATTCCCTGCGTGGGCTTCGTCTTTGAGCTTTCCTTGGCTAGGGTGACCAATGGCTCGAGGTGGTTCCATTGGTGGCTCGTGGGGGCGATGGTGGCAGAGAAGTGGTGCTATATCTTCGTGATCTTGGCTCGGCATGGATATTTTCCAAATACTTTTTCTTTTTGAAAATCTTAAAAATACAAATAATATATCAAAAAATTCAGAAAAAAATAACTAATTCAATTCAATATGTTAAAAACACAAATATTATATCAAAAAATTCAGAAAAAAACTAATTCAATTCAAAATTCTAAAAATACAAATAATATATCAAAAAATTAAGAAAAATAAAACTAATTCAATTCAAAATGTTAAAAATACAAATAATATATCAAAAAAATCAGAAAAATAAAACTAATTCAATTCAAAATTAACCATCATGCATTTGTTAAACTAACTAGCTACAAACAATATAAATTAAACAATGCCAGTGTGAAACCGTGACTAAAGGTGCCCGAAGGCCTTTAGTCGCGGAGGGGCTTTAGTTGCGGTTGGCCTGGCAAACCGTGACTAAAGGTGCCCGAAGGCCTTTAGTCGCGGTTGTCCTGGCCAACCGCGACTAAAGACCCTCACGTGCGCCAGCTGGCCATCGAGCGACCTGGGCCCAGGCCTTTGGTCGCGGTTCACCTCCAGAACCGCGACTAAAGGTCCCATTAGTCGCGGTTCCTACAGCTTCGCGACTTATGGGGCTGGACGGAAGCCTGTTTTTCCACCAGTGAGGCTGGGTGCACATGGGTCCCGGGAAGCCATGGTACCAGTCGTTGCAGACGCGCTGGGATGAGTCCGACGTGGCCGGCTCGCATTTCTCACAGGTCGCAGCACACTGCTCGACCTTGTCCATGCAGCGGCACATCGGCGGGAACGACCTGGTGCACAGAGCAAAGTCGCAACATTTCCATGGCCTGGTCGCCATCATTCCTGCTTGGCCTGCAGGTTCTCAGTTAACGAGCCAAGTTGTGATCAGTTTCCTCATTCACAGGCTACGTGAACTGAACTAGGAAAAAAGAAACCGATGTCGTGGTCACCTATGCCTTCGCTCGGCAGGAGAATGGTGCCCACTGTTAGAAGTACACACGTGTTAGTTAGGGATTAGGAGAGATTAATCTCACGACGCCGATCCTAGGACTTCTCACCACTTCTGCAGCGCGCCGCTCCCCGGGGAGATTAATCTCTTCTCCTCGGGGGCGCGGCACCCGATCAATCAAAGGTTAGATCGGTCTCGTAGTTTAGATCCGATTTTCAAGTTCTTTATCAGTAGATCAATTTCAGGTTTAGAAATTCTCATTAGATTAGTTTTTCCATTAGCCACCAAAAGAATCCGGCGATCCCTAGATGCAATACGTCCAGCGTAGGCATCCATTCGGATCGCATACGCGGATCTCCCGGCGGCTGCATCTGTATGGACTTCTTCGTCAATCTGATCAAGCCGTCACCGATAAACCAGGAAGCGGCACACTCATGCGGCGCGGCAGGCTCAGGCTCTACATCGCTAAACTGCCTAGCCGCCACACATAGAATCCGATCAGCGCGTTGCTCATGCAGGCGATCTCCACGCCGACGGCGCCCAATGTACTTCACGGGCTGTCTCCGGGCATCAGGAGGGACCATGCACCGGCACCGGGAGGGCGGCCGCTTCCCGATCCACCCAAAACAAGAGGAACATGCCGTCCATGCGTGTTGACAGTACGTGAGCAAAGACGAACCAAGTGCAAATACAATTAACGATCGTCCATGTTCAAGTCTTCATGCAGGTTCACCAGCCTCGTCACGGACTACACACGGACTCCACGATTGATGGTGCACTTCCATTCAGTTTTCCGTCTACGCGACTACGGCACACACACTGGTGGAAAAACAGGCTTCCGTCCAGCCCCATAAGTCACGAAGCTGTAGGAACCGCGACTAATGGGACCTTTAGTCGCGGTTCTGGAGGTGAACCGCGACCAAAGGCCTGGGCCCAGGGCGCTCGGTGGCCAGCTGGCGCACGTGAGGGTCTTTAGTCGCGGTTGGCCAGGACAACCGCGACTAAAGGCCTTCGGGCACCTTTAGTCACGGTTTGCCAGGCCAACCGCAACTAAAGCCCCTCCGCGACTAAAGGCCTTCGGGCACCTTTAGTCACGGTTTGACACTGGCATTGTTTAATTTATATTGTTTGTAGCTAGTTAGTTTAACAAATGCATGATGGTTAATTTTGAATTGAATTAGTTTTATTTTTCTGAATTTTTTGATATATTATTTGTATTTTTAACATTTTGAATTGAATTAGTTTTATTTTTCTTAATTTTTTGATATATTATTTGTATTTTTAGAATTTTGAATTGAATTAGTTTTTTTTTTCTGAATTTTTTGATATAATATTTGTGTTTTTAACATATTGAATTGAATTAGTTATTTTTTTCTGAATTTTTTGATATATTATTTGTATTTTTAAGATTTTCAAAAAGAAAAAGTATTTGGAAAATACCTTTAGTCGCGGTTGGCCTGCCCAACCGTGACTAAAGGTGGTTGCACGCGGGAACGAAAAACCCGCCAAAAAAGTCCTTTAGTCGCGGGTCGCCTCCCCAACCGCGACTAAAGGTTACCCTTTAGTCGCGGGTCGCCTCCCCAACCGCGACTAAAGGTTTCCCTTTAGTTGCGGGTCGCCTCCCCAACCGCGACTAAAGGCCCTTTAGTCGCGGGTCGCCTCCCCAACCGCGACTAAAGGGGTGGGGCTATAAATACAACCGCCCGACCCGTCGCCTCCATTTCTCTGCTCGTTCTCTGCCGCGCCGAAGGCCTGCCGCCCTCGCCCTCGACGCCGCCCGCCGTCGACCTCGCCCTCGACGCCGCCCGCCGTCGGCCGCGCCCTCGACGCCGCCCGCCGTCGCCCGCCGCCCCCTCTCGCCCACGTACGGCGCCCGTCGCCCCCTTTCGCCCTAGTACGCCGCCCGCCGGCCTCCCTCACCCACCGCGCCGCCTCGCTGCCCTCAACGCCGGCGGCCGGCCTCGCCGCCCTCAACGCCGCCCCCCAATCCATCCTCGGGCCGCCGGCCTCGCCGCCCTCAACTGCTCTACAGAGCGATGATCGAGAGAGAGAGAGAGAGAGAGCAGAGAGAGAGAGAGAGAGCAGAGAGCAGAGAGAGAGAGAGAGAGAGAGAGAGAGAGAGAGAGAGAGAGAGAGAGAGCAGAGAGAGAGAGAGAGAGAGAGAGGGAGAGAATTTTTTAACTAGTTAATTAACAAAAAAAACGGTAAAATTTGATAATTAACAAAAACGGCCTGTGGCGGCCAGAAGACCCTAAACCTGTGGCGGCCTTTAGTCGCGGTTGGCCAGAAGAACCGCGACTAAAGGTCCTCCGCCCCGACGGCCGCCTGGCGCCCACGTGGACGGGCCGTTAGTCGCGGTTCTTAAGCAGCCGCGACTAAAGGTGGGGGGCTTTAGTCGCGCTTATTTGGTCGCGGTTGCGCAACCGCGACTAATGGCAGTTGCGAACCGCGACCAAAGGCCTTTTTTCCACCAGTGACAGCAGCCGTCTTGTACGCGTACGTGACTCCGACGCACCGGCCGAACTCGTCTACATCGACATTGACCCGCTACTTCTGCATCGAGCCGGCTGACCTGCACCGACTGCACTGTCGCCCACGCAATCTTCGAGCCACGTCCACAAACCGCTGCACCAAGCTATCTTTCGTCAAGCGATCTGCACCAAACCTCATGCCGCGACACCAAGCTAGCTGTACATCTACGGGTACATCGCGCCCAACAAAAAATTCTTCGTCGAGTGCATCTACGAGAAGCGATCATGACTTGCATCATCCACATGCCAGGCCGGTGTGGAGAGAGATGCAATCCTTCTTGACTTCTCCGGCAAGACACGGCATCGACACTTCGTCGCCGCGGAGGAACGCCTTCAAGCGACAGTTTATCGTCGACACGCTGCTGCGACGCCATCGCCGACACTTCATCGCCAAGGTCTTCACAACGTGGTCTTCACCAACATCTTTGTCAACACAGCACCGCTTGCCTTGTTCACAAGATGAAAACCTAGCGTCCTCTGACAGACTTCTGCAAGACGCGACCTCGACAACGGCAATGACCGCGTCACGACGACATCGACCGCGTCATTCACGACGGCATGACTGCATCGACATGGCGTCACTACAATGACGACCCTACACGGCCACATGGTTCTGGCAAAACCTATGTGTGCTCGATGGGTTTCCTTCGGTCTTGGCAAAACCGGTGGACTCATCGCTGACGGCACCCTCTGACATCCGCAAGGTGCATTGTTCACGTCTACAGCTTCATCATAGTGCATTTTTTTTGTGCCTCGGCTTTGTGCGGCTTCATCATCCACGACGACCACACCATCGACCACGGCTACATCACCATGATCGGCTACCTCGACATTAATGGCTACATCTACAGCAACTCATCGACAACAACTCCAGTCAACAGCGTCCGCCTCGTCACTTGCGTCCACGACACTCCCGCTGTGACTGCGGGAGGGAATAGAGGAGAAAGCAGGAAGGCAACAGAAGGGGACGCAGTCACCACCCTAACTGTCGACCCATCAGAGACGCAGTTGATAATGGCGCAGCGGAGAAGACGACAAAAGAGCAAGACTTCAAATTCAGTCGCAATCGTTCGCTTCACTCACGCTACGACTGAGGGGGAATGTTAGAAGTACACACGTGTTAGTTAGGGATTAGGAAAGATAGAGATATATTTGGTTTAAACCAACCATAACTTGCCTTGTACTCCAATCCTCTTCCCCACGTTGTACTCCTATATATAGCCCATATGAGGGTTAGATCAATATACAACAATCATTCTACAATTTCCACACCCACATCGTCGGCGGCGGTGCTCGTGGAGGGACGGCCGGCGGCGACGAGTGAAAGCATCAGCAGGATGCTAGGAACAACGCATCTCTTCATCGTCTTCATGGCTGGTTACTAAGCTTGCCTGTGCGTTTGAAGCTGCCTAGCTTCCAGCCCGTATATGTAGCCGCGTGACACCCATGGAAAAACCAACGCGTGGCGGGTCACCACTACTTTACTTTCAGATCTGGACACGTAGTGCCACATATGGGTGCTGGACCGTGGTAGGTAGATAGTGTAGACAGTACAGCCACGCATCACGCATGCATGCAGCCATGCAGGCACGAGAAGCACGCCCTCCATTATTTCAACTGCGGCATGGGTACACGTACGAATCAAATGCACTGCATGTGTCCACGCGCCTTTTATTACTTTGTGGCTAATCGATCGTTCGAAAAGCCGGCCCTGCTCAAGGTTTGTTGTTAGCACGTTACCTTGTGTTGTTACATGATTCGGTCTTGTATACTTGTGCTCCTAGATTATACTAGCCACACCCAAGGCCTGCGTGCCTGACTTCTCGGGTCGCTTGCATCTCTTCTCTCTCGAATACATATGTGTATCTGTGGTAACAATTCACTTAAGAAAAAAAATAATCTCTACAACTTGATATCAAAGCCCATGCATCACCTTTTATGGCCGGACACTGACATCGTGTTTGGCAATATTTGGAAAAGAGAAAGAGAGTTTAGAGTAAGGAGTTGTATTGAGATTAGACATGAGATGAGTCGTTTTATTCCTAATCCTCTGTTTGATGCATGATAGAAATTTTGTGTGATAATATGAGGAGAAACTCTACGTCCTTGTTTGGTTCGTGGGAATTGACATGAGACTAGACAAGGAAAATTAGGATGAAGGGTTAAGACTGACTTACTAAAACAATTTCCTTCTAACTCCCACAATCCCCTCTCCTATTAATAAAACAGTGGGAGTTGAAGTCTCAAGACTCATGCCTATTCACTTGTGAATTCTTAATCCCTCTAACCAAACACTAGATTTAAAGTCTCGTCCCCGATTCCTCGCCCCCCGCGTCATCCACCCCAGGGCGACTCGGGCGGCGGTGCAACTCGCGAAGCGCAGCGGCCTCCCCCGGCGCCCCCCCCCCCGCCGCTGCCCAACAGCCTCCGCCAGGCGAAGCCCCGCGCAGATCCGGCGGCGCGGGGCTCTAGCACGCCGGAGCGGCTCGTCTTCGAGCAGGGGGCTCGTGTGGCGGCGGCGGTGTGTCGCTCCTCCGCGCGCGCCGTTCGTGCTCCGAGCGCGGTGGGGAGGGCGGCGGTGCTCGCGGCGGGCTGGTGCTGCGCCCCCCTGCTCCGTGTCTGTGGGGCGTGCGTTGGCGCGTCGCCTCCCAGATCCGGCGCGGTGGCCCTGCCTGCGATCCCTCCATCGGCGCGTGTGGCGAGCGGGGGTCCCTTGGCTGTGAGGGCGGCGTCTTCCTGCGGCAGAGTCATCTTCCTCAGCTGTGGACTACCGTGCGCGGGCCTGGGTGTGCGCTGGCTCGGCGGCGGATCTGATAATCTTTGCTCTCCCGTGAGCTGGAACTTCGAAATAGGGTGTGGGTGAGCGCGCCGGGTTCCACGCACAAGGTGTGCGGTGGTCCAGGCGTGAAAGCAGGTGCGGTTCTCGCTCGTCCCCGCTTTTCCCCCGATCTGGAGGCTTCGCATGGCGCGGCAGTCTTTGTTCGTGGGCTGGCAGCGAGTGCTTCCTCTGCTCTGTGGATTTGGCTCTAGGAGGACTAGCAGGCTACAGGTTTTTGGGGCGCGCACACTACCGGCATAATGCCGGGCCCCGATTTCGGTCGTAGCCAACGACGGCGGTGCCTGTGGGCGTCGTCTCCTTGTTGAAGGCGTCATGGTGCGGTGTTCGTCTTCCTTCCTGTCTGCTCCGGAGGAAACTTTGGATCCCAGTCTCCCGGATCAGGCGATGGTGGCGCTCAACGTCACATTCCCTGCGTGGGCTTCGTCTTTGAGCTTTCCTTGGCTAGGGTGACCAATGGCTCGAGGTGGTTCCATTGGTGGCTCGTGGGGGCGATGGTGGCAGAGAAGTGGTGCTATATCTTCGTGATCTTGGCTCGGCCATGCCCTGAAGTGGGGCTGATTCTTTCGTCGGAAGCCGGGTTAGCGAGGTGTGGTCCTGTACTAGATCTCCTCGTTCCCATCTCTCCCCCTTCGGGGGTTTGTTGGGTGGCGACCAGACAGCCAATGTTCAAGGCGCTCCGCCTTGTTTGGTCAGATGAAGATGAAAGTTGGCGTCCTTCTTCAGGCTGGCTATGCTGAGGAGGTTGAGGTGGTGGTGGTGCGGCCGGTTTGGGGTCGATGGTGGTTGGAGCCCTTCTTTGGCGGTGTTCTTCTTGTGTTCATGCTCCAGCGCTCTTCGGTGTGTCTCTGCTTGGCGATGTCAAGCGACTTCATCGGTGTGCACATAGGTGCCGTGGCGTCGTCTCGGCCTCGCGCAACCTTTCGAATGTGCCCCGCAGCACAGGTGGTGTTGCGGCGTTATGCAGTCTCGGTTCCGCGGAGCCTTTCGATTGCGTCGACGGTACAGTGTCATCGGCTTGTCTGCTTGGCGATGCCGACTTTGCCTGCGGTACACAGGCGCCGTGACGCCGTCTCAGCCTCACATGACTTTTCGAAGGCACCCCCGACGCAGATGGTGTCGTGGCGTTGTGCAGTCTCGGTTGTGTTAGGCCTCCGATTGCGCCGATGGTGCAGTACTGTGGTTTTGTCTTGGCTGGCCATGCCGTTTGATCTCACTGGTGGAGCTTCGTGTTGTGTCGGGGCGTGTCTTCCCTCTTTGTTCTCCCCTGTTTATATGTTGTGGTGTGTGTCGGGGATATACCCCGCGGCATGACCCGGCCGAAAGTATGACCCGGCCGGACTTGGCGCTTCATCGTAACCCGCCGGAGGATTGGCGACTCACAGGTCTGGCGGTTCACCGGTGTGACGACTCACGATCCTGGCGACTTAATGATGGCCCTAATGGCGAGTCAGACGGATGACAACGGCCCAAGGCCCAGTAGGCCGGCTCATGTTATTGTGGGCCGGCTTAAGACGGAAGGCATGAGGAATATTTTCTTTATGAAGAAGCAAGACCCGGACTTGTAATCAACTAGTAAGAGAATAAACTAGTCCTAGTCCTACTAGGACTCCATATGTAACCCGCCCCTCTAACTTATATAAGGAGGGGCAGGGCTCCCCAAGAGGGGGGAGAAGAAACAATCTTTAGGGCTAGACACAAAGAGCCGGCTTACCGGTGACTCCCTCATGAGCATAATGAGATCTAGCCACAAACAACATGTAGGGTTATTACCGGATGATGTTTCCCGGGGCCCGAAGCTGTCTAAACCCTTGTCTTGTGTTGCGTCTCTCGATTCCGCTCAACCCCTCTCAAGCTACCACATGGATGCATTGGCCTCGCGACTAAGTCCTCACACTAAGGACATCTGCCGTGACAATTCCATGACATGACTCGGCGAAATTGGCCGGTGTTAGTGAATTCAAGAACTCCGGGTCATTGGAGGGAAGGTAACCCGGTTCCGGAGGCTACCGTTATATTGGTGAAAAATTTAAAGGCCGTCAGAAAATTTCCAGCTTAAAAAAAAAGGATTCCGGTTTAAAATCCGGTTCAAGAGACATCTCTCTCCCACAAAGCACTGAAGCTCTTAATATTCTGGTTTAGAATCCGGCTCAAGAGACATCTTTCTCCCGCAAAGCTTTAAAGCTCTCAAATCCAGTTCAAACATCCGGCTCAAGGTAAATTTGTCTCTTACAAAGCTTTGAACTCTCAATATCTGGTTTAAGAATTTCCGGTTTCAAAAAGAATTAATCTCTCGCAAGTTTGAGTTCTCAAACAAATTAAGGGTTGCCAAAAGAGAACTTGCTGCCATGATGCGCGGTTCAAACATGGGTATCCTGCCTTACGGCTTATCTTATTATGGTCACTTGGGGGTTTCCTGTTCAAATACAGGTCGTATTCGAACCAAAGAGAACAAAGCTGTCGGTCCCCTTTTGATCGGCACACTGCCAAACTCAGTAGGGGGCTTCTTGATCGTATTTGAATCATAGCTCAACCCCTTTTGGGTCTGATGTGGATCGTATTTGAATCAGCGTCGTTAAACAACTCTCAAGGTTATTTGGGGGCTTCCTGTTCAAACATAGGTCGTATTCGAACCAAAGAGAACATAGCTGTCGGTACCCTCTTGATCGGCAACGCCAAAGCCACTGGGGCTACATGATCGTATTCGAATCCTAGCTTAACCCCTTTGGAACGGTTTACTGATCGTATTCGAATCAGAAGCCTTGATTTTCTTTTTGTCTGGATTAAGTTTTTTGAACACAACCTTTTGGGTTTTGAGACTTTTTGCTCATATCTGAAGCATATATATGTGGTTTCTATTAACCCGCCCTGGCTTTCGACAAACAAGTCGCCAGGATATGACAATATTAATACTTGGAAGGTTTGACTTTTAAGTTTTGGGTTATCACCCTTACTGCACAGGTCATGAAAATCGGCAGTACAAATTCAATATCACAGTGGTTATATGTGAGATATTATGACCCGCCCTACGGTAAACCGCCAAGGGATCTTGTGATCTACTTGTGTGCGGGATAAGACTACATTTGGGTGGTTACCCGCCCTGGCTTTTGACTTTAAAGTCGCCAGGGCATATGTTGTTTAAACTTTATGCAGAATTTACAGAGCTATGACTTACATAAGTGATTAAGTTCAAGCCCATCACCAAAGATTGAAATTGGTGTCTCAAAAGGGTTATCAATTCTTGATTTTCTCAAAGGCTATAAGCCGCCGGGTTATAAAAATTCCGGCTTACAATGGAGGCGTATTAAATCGCCATCGGCCAAGAGCCGCCGGGTATTTAAACTCCGGATTTACTTATCAACAGATGAGGTATTCAAAGTCGCTTTGGCGCAATGGCTATTATTTTATCAATGAATATGATTTATTCTACAATGGAAGGAATAGTCCCGAGTTGCTGCAGGCCTATGACCCGGCATTTGGGGGTTACATTATTTAAATTGAGATTACATCAAATATGCAAGTCCCATGTCACTGCCAGCATGCACCATGGCACTTGGGGACTAATGCAAAGTCATTTTTACTGGCCTTATTGAAAACCCGACTCATCACATTGTAATGAGCCGGCCCTTGGGGGCTACCAATTGCTCCTATCAACAATTCAAGGTACACAAGTTTAAATCCATTATATTGAAAGGTCCACTACTCACTTGGAAGAGTGCAAAGAACCTTATGGACGTGGGTTCGAGCCCCATGGATAGGATTACAGCATATGGTATTCTTTTCAAGGAAATATATATAAAGTCCTAGCTCAATATTATCTTACTGAGCCAGCCCTTGGGGGCTGCACATTGCTGCTCAAGTTTACATGATCCTATTTACAAAGTCCCTGCTCATTATTGCATAATGACCCGGCCCTTAGGGCTACACTGGCTGAAGTTTTTGTGAGCACAAGACAACTACAAGTCCCAGATTGATGCAAGCACGACAACCCGACACTTGGGGGCTATAGGTAACACGGATATAAGGAGAAATACTTTCGAATTCTCAGTTTTGAGAAAATCAGATTGACCCGGCATCCCCAATCATTATGATCTGGTGTCCGCAATAATCATAGCTCGGCGTCATCAATAATTATGACCCGACATCGGCAACAATTATGACCCGGTGCTATCAATATTTACAAACCGTATATTTTGGCAATGATAAACCGGCAAGTTCTACAAGCCGGCTAAAAGTCAGATGAGTATTTCAAGGCCAATATTTTTTAAGCCGGCGCTTTGGAAACCGATTCAAGTGAATTATTTCTTACAATATTTCTCTACAAGAGACCAATGTCAGCAAATTGACTCTGAAGCTGACGTATTGACCCGGATATCTCAAAAGAAGTATCTGGATTTTTTACATTGACAAAGTCGAAACATATCTGCTAAGGGAGATTTTCTATGAAATCATGGACATGTAGATATCAACAAGGAAATGACAAGGACTTAACAATGATCAGGTGCCGGCTTACAAGAATATTTAACCCGGAGCACAACCTGTCAAATTTGTTCTTGTGTTTATTTTGCAAAATCAGTTTAACATGGATAAATCCAAATTAAACTGGGGGCTAGTGTCGGGGATATACTCCGCGGCATGACCCGGCCGGAAGTATGACCCGGCCGGACTTGGCGCTTCATCGTAACCCGGCGGAGGATTGGCGACTCACAGGTCTGGCGGTTCACTGGTGTGACGACTCACGAGCCTGGCGACTTAATGATGGCCCCGACGGCGAGTCAGACGGATGACAAGGGCCCAAGGCCCAGTAGGTCGGCTCATGTTATTGTGGACCGGCTTAAGACGGAAGGCATGAGAAATATTTCCTTTATGAAGAAGCAAGACTCGAACTTGTAATCAACTAGTAAGAGAATAAACTAGTCCTAGTCCTACTAGGACTCCATATGTAACCCGCCCCTCTAACTTATATAAGGAGGGGTAGGGCTCCCCAAGAGGGGGGAGAAGAAACAATCTTTAGGGCTAGACACAAAGAGCCGGCTTACCGGCGACTCCCTCATGAGCATAATGAGACCTAGCCACAAACAGCATGTAGGGTTATTACCGGATGATGTTTTCCGGGGCCCGAAGCTGTCTAAACTCTTGTCTTGTGTTGCGTCTCTCGATTCCTCTCAATCCCTCTCAAGCTACCACATAAATGCATTGGCCTCGCGACTAAGTCCTCACATTAAAAACATCTGCCGTGACAATTCCACGACAGTGTGTGTTGTTTTGCTTTATCTCTTCTCGTCCCGTGCCCCCTGTAATTCTGGTTCACTTGAACCCATCCTGCAAAAGGCTGCGAAGCCTTAACAATTCCACCCCCCCCCCCCCCCGTGAAAATTCAAGAAAAAAAGCCCCGTCCTCTTCGTTTTCATTCCCTATTTCTAATTAACCCCAATCAAACACGCTGTAAGAAGTGTACTTCGGGCGTTTGTATGTGTCTTCGACAGAATTTAATATCATGGTCATCACGCAAGGCCACCGTGAGCCGCTCAATTGCCGAAGCAGAATACAGAGGGGTCACCAATTGTATTGTTGAATCATGTTGGGTACGGCAACTACTTCATGAGCTGCTCCAGCCAACTAAGCATGCCACCATTGTATATTGTTACAACATCGGTGCTTCATATTTGGCAAGCAACCCGGTCCAGCATCAACGCACCAAACATATAAAGATTGATCTTCACTTCATTCGTGACCGCGTGGCTCTCAGTGAAGCTCGTGTGCTCCATATTCCTTTGAGATCTCAGTTTGCAGATTTGTTCACCAAGGGATTACCTTAAATGTCCTATCGGATGGTGTTTCGGCTGAGGAAGGGGGGGGGGGTGTTAGCATGTTACCTTGTGTTGTACATGTTTCGGTCAAGCCCGACCTTGAGGGGGGCAGGGGGCGGCCGCCCCGGGCCCCCCAAATTCAAGGCGGCCTCCCAGGTAGCTCCCGGGGGCAAGTATTGCTAATCTATGGCTATGGGCTGTGGCTTACGGAGGTAGCCGGGCTTGGATGCAAGCAACGTAGCAATTCTTGGTCAACTGCCGTCCTTTCCTATTCCATCGTGTAGCAATCCCCCGATCTACGCCATCCTTTTCTCTCTTAATTTTCTTTCTAATTTGTTCACCAGTTCGCCATCTCGCCAATGCCCATCTCTATCAGGAGAACCCTGATCGTAAGATGCAGTCAGTAAGTACGCGACACTACTTTCTCTCCCACCTTCAGGCACTGGACATGCACACAGACATCGCTGATTCTCCGAGCGCACATCATGTCATAGGCTCATCGGTGAATGCCCTACCACCAAAGGTTCAAAGCCGATTCAATCCATCCAAGGTACATTATACTGTCCCCCAATCCCTACTCCCTATATGTTTAGTACTAAATTAAGTAATTTATCCTTTGCATCCATACTACTCCCTCCGTCCGAAAATACTTGTCGGAGGAATGGATGTATCTAGATGAATTTTAGTTCTAGATACATCCGTTTTTATGCATTTCCGCGACAAGTATTTCTGGACGGAGGGAGTACAAAATAACTGACACAGATCAACCTTTCTTTTTGTCCAGCACAGTGAAAAAAAATGCAATATGTGAATGAGTTGATACAATCAGAGAGGCTCTTGATAAAATTTTCAAGAGTAATATTTGTGCTTCGTTAATATTAAGTGGTGACTTGGAGATTATTGTGGAGGAAAGAAACAAAATGATGGTAATTTTGAATCTTAACAAGAGGAAAATGTTGACATCAATATCGGTGTTAAAAATGTAAGTGGCCTTGATAGGACAATTATTTCAATGGGTGTACATGCGCAATCTGCAAGTGTTGATGAACATCATGTTTTTTTTCTCAATTAAAGATTATAAAAGTAACTTTGTCATATGATGTAATGTCTACTATGTGATTTTCGAGTTGGCTAGGGAAGTCGTTCTTTCATCCTAATGCCTCTATTACTTATCATCTTATTTACAGTGCATATAATTGTCGCATTCGTTGGAGGAAGGTTTACAAAGATATAATTAACTAATTGAGATCAATAATTACCGAAGAGAGTTTAAATGCTTTGGCAACACTATGCATCGAGAAGAAATTATTGTACTAGATTAAAATCAACCCCATCATAAGTGGCTTTGCATCGTGGAATGTTAGAATTTTTATTAAAAGTAACATGTATAATTATTTCATTTGTATAATATTTTTTGATGCATTCAAGTGTTTACTGATAAGATTTCATATATACATATATCCTTTATTACTATTGTATTGTTTATACTAAAGGCCCCGAGTATTGGCTTCGCCCCGGGCTCCCAAAATCTCAGGACCGTCCCTGGTTTCGGTCTTGTATACTTGTACTCCTAGATTTTAGGATCTCTAGCAACACCCAAGTCATGCGTGCTTGACTTCTCGGGTCGTTCGCATCCATCCTCTCTCGAGTACATATGTGTATCTATTGTAACAATTCAGTTAAGGAAGGAATTGACATCTCCAACTTAAGTAGCCAGTCATGAAGACTATTGTACAAGCAATTTTAGTAGGGTCACCGCATTAGTGGTCTTCATATGTAGTAGCACGCAGAAGACACGCCACACCCATGTAGAAGCTCATGTCTATATCTATGTTGTCTTCTATTCTGAGAAGATAAGAGATGGTGATGGGTTTGAGGGTGAGCTAGTCGTGTGTTTGAGGGTTTTCGGGCTGGGTTGGTGTGGCTGAGTGTGTGGATATGGCCGTCGGCGAGGTTTTAGACATTTCAATATGAAATATATATATATATATAGGTAAAACTGTGTCTACCATAGCTTGCCACAGAACTAGTTAAGTTTCTCTAAACTTCTAACGGTTTAAAAGTTATCAAAAAATATGAAATAAATACGGGAGCATCTCTCTAATGTAATAAGATGATCCAACGAAGAGATTGTCAAAATATGCATCTATGTGTTCTCGACAAAAATAATAAGCATTTCAGCTCACTGCGACATAAATATATACTGAACTATTTGTTTTTTTGTCCAGGACACATACAGTCGTATTTTTTTAATCCCTCCGTTGGATGATGTTATATTATAGGTGTGTTGATTCAGTATTTTTTTCAGAATTTTTAAGAACTTTTGCACCGTTGAATCCCTTAACTAGTTCTGTGGCAAGCACTTGTATAAAATCCTACTCCTATAATATATATATATATATATATATATATATATATATATATATATATATATATATATATATAGGTGACTATTCATCACCCTGGGTGAGGAATAGTTATTCTTCACCCCCTTTAGTTTCCCACCAATGCACCGTAATTTTACGTTCCGTAAGTTTTATCTTATTTCTAACATAAAAAGAAACCGCAAGAAACAAATAATCGCCGTAAAAAATATTTTATGTTATGTAAAATTACAAACGTAAAAACATAGTGTAAAATATACATAAACTTCAAATTTTCTTGTCTTATGACCTATATTTTTATTTTCTTATACGAAATTTTATGTAGTGAATCAATAGAAATGTAACTATTTGAAATTTAATTATGAAGTGATCATAAGATTACCTCAGGTAAAGAATAACTTATTCTGCACCCTGGGTGATGAATAGCATATATATATATATATATATATATATATATATATATATATATATATATATATATATATATATATTCTGTTCTAGTAACAGAATATTATTCTGTTACCCTTCGCCTCTATAAGGGCCCGATCACAACTCTGAGTCGGTACGCCAGATTAAGCCCACCGAACTATGATAGCCCGAAACAAAAAGACCCCCGCCTCACCCTACAGCCATCTTCCCAAAAAAATACTCCACACACTCCACCCCTGCCTTCTTCTGCCCCCAGACGCGCCACCGCCCTACTCCCGATGCGCCGCCGCCCCTCCCCCCGACGCGCCGCCCCCTGCCCCCCGACGCGCCGCCGCCCCTGCCCCCAGAGGCGCCGCCGCCGCTACCTTTGCAAGTGCATCAGTTCGCCTTGAATGAAATACATAAGTGCACCATCAAGTTTTCCATCAGTTCGCTTATTAAAAAAAACAGAAGTTTGGTTGTGTAAAGAAAGCTGGAGAACCAATGTCAGCCTAGAAGTTTAGGTCGTGGAGCAAGCCTGCGCAAACAAAGGACTCCTGTAGCGCTTCTCCAGCTTATCCGCTGCGTCAATGACACTCTCTCGCAGCAATCTCTCTCCTTCTCTGCTTCTGCTATTAAAATGCATACAAGTGTTGTTATGCTGATTGATTAGCTTTTCTTGCTCTTTAGGTGTTTGCCACTATTCTTGTGAGCACCATTTTAATATGCTTATTTTGTGCTCCCATGAATGTTTTTGGAGCAGTACAAATACATCATCATAGTGAGTAAAGATGTGGCACCTTGGGAAGTACTACCATTAATGTTTAGATCAAGTTCAGAACAGAAAACCTAGAAAAAATGTGTGCAAAAAGAAACATCTTCTCGGATGCTCTATAAGTACATGATAATTGGCTTTTGGTTGGTACTTTCCTTGAAATGCAGTTGCTTGGTAGATCACTGGACATCCCCCCTCATTATTAGTTGATGATGTGGATGATTCTGATTGTTTACTTAACAGGACAGGGACATTTTCCTCTTTGATTCTTGATGTGCCGCTGCCGCTGTTTGTCTACCATGCCTCAAGAAACTAAAATGCTTTTCAGTTCATCTACTCTGCGATTGTTTTTGTGCTGCTACAAATGTGTGTGTGCCGCTACTCATCAGATAGCTTAACTAATTTTTGTTTAGTTCAATTTCCAATTTTAGTTCAGTTCAATTCTTATTTTTAGTTTAGTTAAGTCAACTCTTATTTTTACTTCAGCTATCTGATGTATTCCCCTTGTTATTTGAGTAACCGAATAGTGCTTCATTTTCATGCTTCTAAGATACTACTCCTCCGTATCTAAGTGAGCTTCAGCGTGCTTCTTTATGTCTTAGTACTAATTTTCTTTGCCATCATATATCACAAAGATAGTACTGTTTGTATCTTGCTAATAGTTTCTAGGAACTTGATGAGTTAATAAATGAATAATTTCTTGTTGCAAGTCTGGTCTCATTGTCCATGCTATCTTGTTATGCTTATTAAGATTGTCCATGCCATCTTACTATAGTTGGTAAATGAGTGAGGAACTTTTTGTTATTCTGAGTAAGAAAATTTTGATCACATAGCTAGTAGTAACTAAAGAGAGTTCAGTTAGTTATCTTAGTTAAGTTCAATTTCTAAATTTTAGTTAACTTAAATTAAGCTCAATTTTTATTTTTGTTTCAGTTCAATAAAACAGAAATTGGAGGTTCAGATATGGCACCGAGATAGGTTCAAAAAAATGGGGGCAACAACAACGGCAGTAACAACATCGAAGAGCTGGAGATGAGCAAGTTAGGTACTCGCAATGATACGTCGTCCCACGCTGGTGTGTGGGTAGAGCGTCGGTGTGGTGGGGTGAGGAGAGAAGTTGGTGGTGGCAGAGGTGAGGGGAACCAGCGGCGCAGTGGTAGCAGCGGGAAGGGGGCGGTGGTGGAGGGACGGAGTGTCGCTCTGCATGTTGGAGAGTAAACTGTAGTAGGACACCTCTGCCCCGCCGCCAACGCGCATCCCCACCACTGTCGCCAACCTCACGCGCCGGCCTGCATCCCCTCCCCACTCATGGACGTCAAGTTCAGGTACGCAGTGTACGATAAGTTCAGGTACTTTGCCGTGGACGGCCAAGTTCAGGGACGCCTCTGTGCCTGAGGCAAGTAGTGGAACTATATCCAGTTATTTAGACCTTTCAATCATACTGCTCTGCTTTTCTTTACTCAAATTATTCTGAAAAAGTTCAAATTATAAAAGCAGATAAGTCCAGGGTTCACCGGTGGAAGTTTGAGGAAAAAATATAAAAGAAAAGGAGAGTTATTAGTGGAACAAAAGTAAAAGGAGACGCTCTATTTTGCTGGCAGATAATACTTGTTCCATAATTTCCGTCTGCCCTAACCGGCAGTACTCCTAGTACCGCACCTCCAGTCGGCGACCTCGCTCTGAAAACTGACATTGTTTAGCACGTACTGATCCATTCAACTTTTGGTGTGTTCAAAAACAATTGTTCATTATTTGCTAAAAACAGGGAGTTCATAGTCGAGAAGGTAGGGAGTTCAGAAAAGAATGTGAACATGAAAAACCATAAAAAATAACCTAAAACTTGTGTTAGGGGAGTTCTTCAAGAAGTTCGTAGCTAGTCGACCGTGTTGTGTTTCCTTATTAGTTCATAGTTGAGAAGACATGTATTCTTAGCAGTTTGTGCATCTAGCCGTCGTGTTGTGTATTCTGGTCAGTTCGTGTGTGTATGTGTTTCCCTCGTGGTGTATGAGAGGCACCCCGCAAAGCCGAGGAAGTCATCGATCTGGTCGAGGCATCCTCCGATTCTCTATTTTTGGTAGCACAAATATTTATAAGTTCAAACACTAGACCCCGGTAAGTTCTCCTTGAGAAAACCCCATCTCTCATCTGTTTCCATTTTTACAGGTTGCAGCAAAAACAAGATGCACAAGTTCATCTTTTGTATGCTTTTCAGTTCATCTACTTTCGATGGTGAGTCCGATTTCCTTTGTGTTTCCATGTTCATATAACAGAAGCAAGTGCTTGTGGTTATGCTTCAGAATGAGCACCGTACTTTCACTTGGATAACATGAAAATAGGATGCACCGTGGATGTGCTCTGCATACGCCTTTCCCTCTCCGTTGTTTCACTCTTAAAAACACGTGTATGTGTGGCTGCTTATTGCTTCTTGCTGCCACTATTTTTTGTAAATGATTTTGCGTGTGCACTCCAGGAGTGTTTTTGTTTCTGTAGGTCAGCTGCTCAACATTCTTGTACCGCTCAGTACATGTATTACTACTGGGAAGGTTCAAAAATCAGAACTCAACAAGTTCAACATGGTGTATGCCCCGACATGAGATCATCGAGAGGGTGCACCACGGCGTCATGGACTACATCAAGCACGCGCTCACCCTCTTCACCGACTTTGCCGCCATCCTCATCATCATGGTAAACACCCTAGCCACCTTGCTCGTCTACTCATCCTCCACCCACTATGGTTGCTAAAATTCGATTCGTTTTTATATGATGTGATCCATTGTGATGGCTGATGGTGTTGTGTTCCATTGCAACTCAAGAACGCAGGCGACAATTTCGAGGACAAGAAGAAGAGGAGGAGGAGGTCCTGAGAGTGTCATATGTGCATCTATTTTTTTGTTTCAAAAGTAGAAGCGGAAGATGTAGAGGGTGGACTACTCAGGGCGATTGCTGCTGATGTTGTGTTGTGTTAGGTCAGCAAGTAGTGCTAAAATTATTTTTCAGGAAGAGAAGGCAGCGAGAAGATGTTCCAGGTGACACGCCCTTCCATCAAAACAAAACGTTCAAACATAGCAAGAAGTCGGCAGAAAAAGATGTGAACATAGTATGATGTCTTGTTTTTGTTATTGTTACTCGATGTCTCCATTTCCTTTTTTCTCTTAAGTTTTCTTATAGGGAAGGTTCTTGTAATTACTAGTTGTTTGATTGTGTGATGCAGCCGCTTACTTGATGTCATTGTCATTGTTCTTGTAGTTGCATATACGAAAGTGTGTGCTTGGTTTGGTTCCATTTATCTCTCTCTCTCTCTCTCATGCCTTCCCTTTTGATCTTATAGGAACTGAGGCTATTCCAAGGAACAAGACCGGTAACAACTAGCGCAAAGGAGACTATGTCTAGAGGTGGCGCTGCTAGACTTGTTGATGTGTAGTTATGACATAAAAAGCTGAAAATTATTGTATATTGTATAATTCCATAAGCTGTACGTAGCAAATCTGTCCATGTGGATCAGTACAACTTATGTACAGCCTTAAATTCACAAATCTTATAGTCATCTTTGTAGTATTCTTCATGACACTTTGTAAAGCAAGAGTGGCCCATTTTCTGTAAGCAACAATTCAAACGTATCTATTGTATCAGTTCTTAAGATTATAGAAGAAAGTTCACTAGCGAAAAGGCCTAGAGAATTCCACCTTATAATTTGCAAACCTTAAAAATAATGGTCAGTTTGAATTAAAAATCAGTTTGCATTAAAAAGAGTGATCAGATCAAATTAAAAACAATGATCAGTTTGAATTAAAAATGACTAAATTAAAAAAATGAACATTTTGAATGTAAAATAAACGATCTGTTCGAACTAGAAACAACGATTAGTTTGAATTAAAAAAAAGAAAGAAAAAACCATTTCCAACAAATAGAAATGTGGAAGTGTGAAGTGCAAACAATGACGTGTCCGATGTTCCAAAAGGGATTGAATGCAAAAAATCGAGGAAGTTCAATAAACCCATGAAAATCCAAATGTTAAAAGTTCTAGTCGTACAATGAAAGAAGTCCAAAACATCATTGCAAAAATATCAATTCAATTTAAAAAATATCATTCACTTCAACGATATAAACCATGCAAGTTTGGGGACTATGGTACCATAAAATTACAAGAACCATATAAAAAACAAAATAAACTTTAGTACAAATACACACATATATCAGTATGAGTATTCTGTTTTTCAGACGGGAAAACACACTCAGTACAAAACCATATGGACATCAGTTCAAGTATTCTTTTCTTGGAATCTTTCAAAATTACTCTCCGAAGAATATATTAGTACAAACGCACACATAGATCAGTACAAGTACCCTGTTTTTTATGACGGAAAAACAGCACGATGAGTCTCACCGTAATCCAAATTACTCTTCAACGGTTGCGAATTTGAGAAAATGTTCAATATGACTAAGTTTCGTATTTTTGATATCTTTCTAATAGTATATTATTTGCCTCATTTCGACCAACTTTTAAAAAAAAATCGTGTTCGAAATCAAATTTGACCGTATTCAAATTCTTTTTTAAACCGTAAGGAATTGGAAAAACATTTCAATACGAAAAAGTTGCAATTTTTTCGTAGCTTTCCAACGCTGTATTATTTGTGTCAATCCGACAAACCGTTTGTAAAAAATCGCGAAAATACGTTTCGCCCAGAATTTTACCGTTTTTCAAATTACTTTTAAATCATATAGTATTAGACAAAACAATAGATATATGGAAGATGCGGATTTTCACAAGCTTTCCAACGCCATATCATTTGCTCAATTTCGACAAACCATTTGAAAATTAAGTCCAAAATACGATTCGCGTATTCGGTTTTGAAAAAAACGGTTTTTTCAAAACTTCTCCTAAATCATTTTTTTTTGCAAAAACAAATTATAAGATTGTAATGTGGATGTCAAGAGCTTTCCGACGATATATTACACGCCCCGTTTCGACAAAAAAAATTGCAAAAGAATTTGAACTAAAAAAACGATTTTTAACAGCAACACAAAGCATCAGTTCAACCGCTCGAATTTCATCAGTTCAACCGCTTAAATTCATCAGTTCAAGTAGGGTAACAGAATAATATTCTGTTACGCGTAACAGAATAGCCCAGATGTATATATATATATATATATATATATATATATATATATATATATATATATATATATATATATATATATATATATATATATATATAGAGAGAGAGAGAGAGAGAGAGAGAGAGAGAGTCTAGATTCACTCATTTTGGTCCGTATGTAGTTCATATTGGAATCTTTAAAAGGGCTTATATTTTTAGAAACGAAGAGAGTACTACTAGATTTTGATCACATAGTCCACACAACACTACTGGACAAAACTGATCAATCAATAATATTACCATATGTTTTTTTTGCCTTTCTTAAATTATAGTATATTGAGAAGAGGTATTGAATTGTAAAAAAGAAAGTAAAGAAGTGAGGGTTACCTACCTCTTTTGTGCACAACAGGAAGAAATCAGTTTAAGAAATTCTGCTTGCGAATGCAAACATATGTCAAACGCGCCTAGAACTATTGTTGGCCTGACAAATTAAATAGCACATGAATGTCATTGTTCACCCTATTATGAATTTTAGAATGACTAATGCATAATTTGTTGTTTTCGCTGTTTCTTAGGAACATGAAAATTGAATCCTAAAAACAATGGATTTTCCATGTTCTTTCTCCTGCGTAGTAATGTCTACTATGCAACTTTATTCTTGTAGACGCGTATTGGATCTCCAAGCGCAGAGTTTTATAGGACAGTAGCAATTTTCCCTCAAGTGGGTGACATAAGGTTTATCAATCCGTGAGAGGTGTAGGATGAAAATGGTCTCTCTCAAACAACCCTGCAACCGAATACAAGAAATCTCTTGTGTCCCCAACACACCCAATACAATGGCAAATTGTAAAGGTGCACTTGTTCGGCGAAAAGATGGTGATAAAAGTGTAATATGGATGGTAGAAATGTATTTTTATAATCTGAATAAATAAAAACAGCAAGGTAGCAAATAGTAAACGGGCACAAAAACGGTATTGCAATGCTTGAAAATGAGGCCTAGGGTCCGTACTTTCACCAGTGCAACCTCTCAACAATGCTAATATAATTGGATCATATGACCATCTCTCAACGTGCAACGAAGAATCACTCCAAAGTTCATATCTAGCGGAGAACATAAGACGGAATTATTTGTAGGGTACGAAACCACCTCAAAACTATTCTTTCCGATCAATCTATCCTAGAGATCGTACTAAAATAACACGAAGCTATTCTTTCCGATCGATCTAACCAAGAGTTCGTACTAAAATAACACCAAAGTAGATTTAGATTCATAATATTCAATCCAACACAAAGAACTTCAAAGAGTGCTCCAAGATTTCTACCAGAGAAACAAAGGCAAGAACATGCATCAACCCCTATGCATAAATTACCCCAATGTCACGTCGGGAATCCGCGAGTTGAGTGCCAAAACATATATCAAGTGAATCAATACGATACCCCATTGTCACCACGAGTATTCAATTGTAAGACATATATCAAGTGTTCTCAAATCCATAAAAATATTTAGTCCGCTAACAACAAAATCTCAAAGGGAAAAACTCAATTCATCACAACAAGATAGAGAGGGGAAAACACCATATGATCCGACTATATTAACAAAGCCAGCGATACATCAAGACCGTGACATCTCAAGAACACGAGAGAGAGAGAGAGAGAGAGAGAGAGATTAAACACATAGCTACTGGTACAAACCCTCAGCCCCGAGGGTGGACTACTCCCTCCTCATCGTGGTGGCCGCCGAGATGATGAAGATGGCCACTGAAGATGATTCCCCCCTCCGACAGTGTGCTGGAAAGGGTCTAGATTGGTTTTCGGTGGCTACAGAGCCTTGCGGCGGCGGAACTTCTGATCTAGGTTAACCCCGAGGGTTTTCAAAATATTTGTGAATTTATAGGGTAAAGAGGGGGTGCGAGAGGCCATCGAGGTGGGCACAACCCACCTAGGCGCGCCTGGGGGCCCAGGCGCGCCCTGGTGGGTTGTGCCCCCTCGGGGCACCCCCTAGGTGCTGCTCTGGCCCATCCTGGGTGTTCTAGTCCAAAAAACATTCTCTTAAAAGTTTCGCGGTGTTTGGACTCCGTTTGATATTGATTTTCTGCGATGTAAAAACAAGCAAAAAATAGCAACTGGCACTCGGCACTGGGTCAATAGGTTAGCCCCAAAAAATGATATAAAGTTGCTATAAAATGATTGTAAAGCATCCAAAAATGATAATATATGGACGCCGATAACGCCCACATGTGTGGGCGTTAAGGGGTCTGCCCACACGTTTTGTGTGGTGTCTAACAGAATCAGCCCACATGCCTGCGCGTGGGCAAAACAAGTAATGCCCACACGCCTCTTTTTTTTCCTCCCGATCGCTCTCACACGCCTACGTGTGGGAAAAATAGATAACGCCCACACGCCCGTACGTCAGCCCTCCTACCTCATGGTCCCGCACGCCCCGCGTGATGATACGTCTCCAACGTATCTATAATTTTTGATTGTTCCATGCTATATTATATCTTGTTTTGGACATTATTGGGCTTTATTATAAACTTTTATATTATTTTTAGGACTAACCTATTAACTGGAGGCCCAGCCCAGAATTGCTGTTTTTTGCCTATTTCAGAGTTTCGCAGAAAAGAATATCAAACGGAGTCCAAACAGAATGAAACCTTCGGGAACGTGATTTTCGAAACGAACATGATCCAGAGGACTTGGACCCTACGTCAAGAAAGCAACCAGGAGGGAATGAGGTAGGGGGCGCGCCTACCCCCCAGGCGCGCCCTCCACCCTCGTGGGGCCCACGTTGCTCCACCGACATACTTCTTCCTCCTATATATACCTACGTACCCCCAAACTACCAGATACGGAGCCAAAACCCTCTTGTCATCTTGCTTAAAGCATTACTCTGTTCTTTTGAACTTAATACGCTAGATGCATGCTGGATAGCGGTCGATGTGTGGAGTAATGGTAGTAGATGCAGGCAGGAGTCGGTCTACTTGTCTCGGACGTGATGCCTATATACATGATCATACCTAGATATTCTCATAACTATGCTCAATTCTGTCAATTGCTCAACAGTAATTTGTTTACCCACCATAATACTTATGCTCTCGAGAGAAGCCACTAGTGAAACCTATGGCCCCCGGGTCTATTTTCCATCATATTAATCTTCCGTCAACAAGTTATTTCCTTTTCCGTTTATTTTGCTTTATTTACTTTGCATCTTTATCATAAAAATACCAAAAATATTATCTTATCGTATCTATCAGATCTCACTTTCGTAAGTGACCGTGAAGGGATTGACAACCCCTTTATCTCGTTAGTTGCAAGGATTTTATTTGTTTGTGTAGGTGCGAGGGACTCGTGCATGGCCTCCTATTGGATTGATACCTTGGTTCTCAAAAACTGAGGGAAATACTTATGTTACTTTACTGCATCACCCTTTCCTCTTCAAGGGAAAACCAACACAGTGCTCAAGAGGTAGCAAGAAGGATTTCTGGCGCTGTTGCCGGGGAGTCTACGCAAAAGTCAACATACCAAGTACCCATCACAAACCCTTATCTCCCGCATTAAATAATTTGCCATTTGCCTCTCGTTTTCCTCTCCCCCACTTCACCCTTGCCGTTTTATTCGCCCCCTCTCTCCGTCCTCCTTCTCTTTCTCTATTTGCCTGTTTTTGCACGTCTCTTGTTTGCTTGTGTGTTGGATTGCTTGCTTGTCACGATGGCTCAAGATAATACCAAATTGTGTGACTTTACTAATACCAACAACAATGATTTTATTAGCACTCCGATTGCTCCTCTTACCAATGCTGAATCTTGTGAAATTAATGCTGCTTTGTTGAATCTTGTCATGAAAGATCCGTTTTCCGGCCTTCCTAGTGAAGATGCCGCTACCCATCTAAACAACTTTGTTGATTTGTGTGATATGCAAAAGAAGAAAGATGTGGACATTGATATTGTTAAATTGAAGCTATTTCCTTCTTCGCTTAGACATCGTGCTAAAGCTTGGTTTTCGTCTTTGCCTAAAAATAGTATTGATTCGTGGAATAAGTGCAAAGATGATTTTATCTCTAAGTATTTTCCTCCCGCAAAGATCATCTCTCTTAGAAACGATATCATGAATTTTAAGAAACTTGATCATGAACATGTTGCACAAGCTTGGGAGATGATGAAATTAATGACACGTAATTGCCCTACACATGGTTTGAATTTATGGATGATTATACAAAAATTTTATGCCGGATTGAATTTTGCTTCTAGAAATCTTTTAGATTCGGCTGCGGGAGGCACTTTTATGGAAATCACTTTAGGAGAAGCTACAAAACTCCTAGATAATATTATGGTTAATTATTCTCAATGGCGCACTAAAAGATCTACTAATAAGAAAGTGCATGCGATAGAAGAAATTAATGTTTTGAGTGGAAAGATGGATGAACTTATGAAATTATTTGCTAATAAAAGTGTTTCTTCTGATCTAATGATATGCCTTTGTATACTTTAATTGATAATAATAATGAATCTATGGATGTGAATTTTGTTGGTAGGAATAATTTTGGTAACAACGCGTATAGAGGAAACTTTAATCCTAGGTCGTATCCTAGTAATTCCTCTAATAATTATGGTAATTCCTACAACAATTCTTATGGAAATTTTAATGAGATACCCTATGATTTTGAATCTAATATTAAAGAATTTATTACTTCGCAAAAGAATTTCAATGCTTTGATTGAAGAAAAATTGCTTAAGATTGATGAGTTGGCTAGGAACATTGATATAATTTCTCTTGATATTGATTCTTTGAAACTTAGATCTATTCCACCTAAGCATGATATCAATGAGTCTCTCAAAGCCATGAGAATTTCCATTGATGAGTGCAAAGAAAGAACCGCTAAGATGCGTGCTAAGAAAGATTGCTTTATAAAAGCATGTTGTTCTAGTTTCCATGATAATAAAGATGAAGATCTAAAAGTTATTGATGTGTCCCCTATTAAATCTTTTGTTTTTCAATATGAATCTTGGTAATGATGGGACTAAATATGATCCACCTTTACCTAGAAGACGTTCCAAAAATTCGGTGTCTTTAGATCTGGATGCTAAAATTGTTAAAAGTGGGATTGAAGAAGTCAAAACTTTAAATATCAATGAACCCACTATTTTGGATCTCAAGGAATTGAATTATGATAATTGCTCTTTGATAGATTGTATTTCCTTGTTGCAATCCGTGCTAAATTCTCCTCATGCTTATAGTCAAAATAAAGTCATTACCAAACATATCGTTGATGCTTTGATGCAATCTTATGAAGAAAAATTTGAGTTGGAAGTTTCGATCCCTAGAAAACTTTATGATGAGTGGGAACATACTATTAAAATTAAAATTAAAGATCATGAATTCTATGCTTTGTGTGATTTGGGTGCTAGTGTTTCCACGATTCCAAAGACTTCGTGTGATTTGCTAGGTTTCCGTGATTTTGATGATTGCTCTTTAAACTTGCACCTTGCGGATTCCACTATTAAGAAACCTATGGGAAGAATTAACGATGTTCTTATTGTTGCAAATAGGAATTATGTGCCCATAGATTTTATTGTTCTTGACATAGATTGCAATCCTTCATGTCCTATTATTCTTCGTAGACCTTTCCTTAGAACGATTGGTGCAATTATTGATATGAAGGAAGGGAATATTAGATTCCAATTTCCGTGAAGGAAAGGCATGGAACACTTCCCTAGAAAGAAAATTAAATTACCATATGAATCTATTATGAGAGCCACTTATGGATTGCCTACCAAAGATGGCAATACCTAGATCTATCCTTCCTTTTATGCCTAGCTAGGGGCATTAAAAAATAGCGCTTGTTGGGAGGCAACCCAATTTTATTTTTATTCCTTGCTTTTTGCTCCTGTTTAGTAATAAACTAGTAGACTGCCCGTGCGTTTCCACGGGCATGTCAACTTTAACATGGATTTAAAAAATAGCCAATAACAAAAAATAATTATTAAAATCCACTTCACTTGCAATATATTTTGATAAAAAAATTGAAACATTGAACTCTTTATTGTGGACTTCATTACAAATGATAATAACACTTGAATGCCTTTATTATTTATGCTTAAGATTCGATCATCTCATGAAAGTGTGTATTGTTATTATCCATTAATTAAAGACAAACACATGGAGTACTGTGTTCCCTTTAAACAAATCTACAAACCCCCATACCTAGAACATAAGTGGGGACGTGTCCTGACAGCACATCATGCCAGACCAGAACTTTCAACTCTCATTGTGTGGCAATATAAAATGTCCGGAAAAAATACAGCTCTCTGAAATAATGCAAAGCAACCCCAAGATATCGAGGTTCTAAATTGCTAGGAGCTTAAATGCTTAATAATACAATCATATTTCTCCACTTTGAGCCAGTCCAACATGGACTACTTCATTAGTACTCCCTCTGTAAACTAATATAAGAGCGTTTAGATCACTACTTTAGTATTCTAAACGCTCTTATATTAGTTTACGGAGGGAGTACCTACCACCATTCCAGATAACCTGCAAAACCAGAGGTAAAAGACTATACAAATAAAAATTTCAGTTGAGTTGAAAGGCTGAAACTAAAAGCCAACAAATATATGCAGGGTCATTTCATACTGCTATTTTATTCAGCACCAATAACCTCCTTGTCAGCATCATAATATATCATCCAAAATCATATTACCAGTTTTGGGGCAACTTTATACTACTTACAAATATAAAGAATAATATTAACTAAAAAAACCTTGGATTGTAATAGATGTGAAAAATACTTCTATGTTTCAAGGAATCATATGGTGTGAGTATTGTCTGAAAGCTTTTAGGAGAAATAAGGATAGAGAGCTGGTTTGTTCAACGAAACAGATTGGCTCTCCTTACACAAGTCTAAGTTCATCATCATTCATCATTGTTACATGTATAAATCGGGATAACACGCAATGAATAAGAGGAATAAGGATAGAAAGTTGTTAACTTCATCACAATGTTCATTTGCTTATACTTGAAGAAATAACACAACATCTCCTGTGAAAAATTTATTTTTATTGACAAACGAATTCCCTCCATTTGTTAAAAAGATGCCTATTTGGTTCACCTGGAAGGCAAAGGAGAATTTCATAACATGTCTATGGTACCTTGCTAGAAGGAAAAAGATAACGGGTATACTTGGCTCAAAATCAGAATGGAGGATATAATTACAAAGAGTTGTTTGTCCTTTTCAAAGATACAACCTTTGTAAGCAACTGTGTCAACTAATTCGCACAGAAAATATATCATCTGATTCTGGTAATGTAATAGAGCACACTAAATCGTATTTATGAATGCGTAGGAATCTGGACTCTTTAGAAGAAATAGACAGAGCAAATGAGCATGGTCCAATGCAGGTTGTACAACTTCTATTGTACACATGTTTTTATACAAAATTTATTAGAAACACAGGAACAAAATATGTTTGAGTAGGTAACAAAATTTGTTTTAGAAGATGACGACTTCCTAATAATGAAGCAAGTAACTGAACTCTACTAGTTTGTGGGAGTTGAAACGGAGGTACAAGACAAGAATGAAGAAATAGGTTTTATTTCTGTTACTCACAAACTACATGTACAACATTGAGAAGCTCCTTATGAATCAAGCTTACAACAGTGAGCATTGAAAAATCATACTCTCTTCTTGCTAGCCAGTGGTGAGAACACCTTTGCAGCAATTAGTATTGAAATGTGCTCGTTGATAGGTTCATGAAGAATGCCAGCAATGAAAATCTCATCCAGTATATAGACCTGAATATTTCACCATTGGTACCCATGGGGTTAGTCAGTACTAAAAAGAATGGTAGCTCTTGCAAGAAATTTCATATAACTCGATTGCTGGTTCTTCGGTGTCAAAATTTCAGCATATATGTGTATATTAAATCGACCTCACATACCATGGTTATTAGGAAAAACACTCATCATGCATTTTATAATCAATAGAGGCTATCTTTACCAAAGCTGTATTATCATCATTGTAATATCCCAGATTTTCATTTGAATGTTCAAACTATTACTACAATAAAGATGACACAGAAAACCAATAGCCAAATACTTTTTAAAATATGTTTTATAACACAAAATAAACAATAAAAAACACAATTTTAACAGTAGCATAAACATATTGCGCCATGAAGCAAATGTAATCAGTGCATGCACATCACTTTGTTTTCTCTAGCCAAAAACTACGGGTTTTTTTCTGCCAAAAACAACCATACCTCAATTTATTTTGTGGCGCTTTTCCTTCTTATTTTTATGCCTTCTTTATAGTTTCCCCTCAACTTTAATGAATTGGCAGAGCTCTTGCCTTACCCATAAAAAAATGGGCACCATATGGAGAGCTAAACTGCACAACACTAATATATGTGAGTCTCTCGAAGATATCAAGTACAAGCAAAAGTATCAAAAGCTTTCAAGTTTGCGAGAAAACTGATAGCATTATCTGGAAGTTCACCTAGATGGCTAGATCCATGTTAACTTTTGAATTGTTTATATTGAATGTAAAAGGTCCAAGAATATACACAACTGGGCAATGTCACACATTGTCATTAGCTAAAAGGCCGAAAAGATAAACATCGTAGGAAGAAACATTGATGCAATCCTCGAAAAAATGGTTAACACCAAATTTCAGCGGATGCATGCTTGACAAGGAGACACCTCCATTTGAATATGTTGGCAATTAAAAAACAAAACTGCATAGTGGGAAGAATTGATCAGGCTAAGGCAGAAGGATGCAGATGCTGCTCAGGGATAAGTGATTCGGAAAAAACAATCCTCATCGAGGATCTTGCATAGTCTTGCATACATAACTGGAACACCTCTACATATTAAAGGCGATAAATTTTTTTGTATGACAACAAATTCAAATCTAGCCTGAGAGGACAGAGCACACACCAGTGAAAATAAAGATTAAGAACACAAATACTCAAATAAAATAAACCAAAGCACGAATAAGTTGGTGATGGCCCGCTCGTCTTGGCCCATCTATTCATGCAAGAAACTATTAACATAGTTAGACCCAGAAATTAAATTTGTTATAGTTCTGTAGATCTTAAGCACCTAATTTTATGACAACCACCTCCTATAAAATTCTATGTTGTAAGTTCACAATGGCATGGCCCAACTAAAGCTCCTTCTTGTTCTTGTTCTATTTCTTATCTAGCAAACTACCTCATGTCTCCCAAATACTGACTAACATCTACAAACATATGCATAACAAGTTATCACCACATCACACGGGCAGAAGAAAACACATACCTTAGTCCTAGTCGGTGAAGATGTTAGATCTTTGCACGAGTGCCCACGTACCTTGGTGTAGAGCGGACATTGTCATACTTGGAAGTGTTGCTTGGATGGTGTGCTCCCATCAGCCCACATAGCAGGGGCCACTGCTTGCGCCGCGCTCTCGGACACTGCTCTGCCACTGCCGCAACCACCAGCCACAAGCCCCGCCGCGAGCAACCAACCAAGATGCTGAATCTTTCCATTAGTGTTGCATTCAGGTGTGCAGTTCATCTAGTAAATTAAAGACATGGTATAAATTATCATTGAGCAATGCGTGGGCAAAAAACATCAGTTCGTGTACTTGCAATGAAGATTGGGAATTTACAAACTATCTTGCTACTTCACACTCACGACTGGCTTATCTTATTCTTATCACTCATTACTCCTGAATAATATATTGGCGGAAAACAATGAAATAGAAAGTCATTTGATCAGTAGATAGAAGCAGGTGCACATATGTAAAAACACCTCTAAAGCATGTTCGTTTGAAATAAGGAACAACCTTAATACAAACGATGCAAACCTTAAGGCGCGTTTTCTTACAATATTGTCTCGATCTGAGGACCCCAAATTATACAAAGTGCACCAATGCAATTTTCCTAGCTATTTCACGACATAAAGGGTTCCAGAACAACAACAGCAAAGCTACTGAACTCTTGCCCCAGTTTTGGTCCATAGGTTCCAGTCTGCCCGAGATCTCTTATACGTAAAAATTGTCCTAATGGCCCCTCCTCGCATTTCTGTCAAACAAATTCTCATTAAAATTTCTCAAACTCTAGAAGGAATCCATAAACCTGCAAATAAGTGTTCAGACCACACCCCAAGGCATAAACATGGAAGAAAACAATGAACATTCTAGTAATTCAGTTAATGGGCAGTGTGCATAGGGAATCATATTGACTATATGATGTTGTGTCATATGATGTACAAAAAAGCTTGGCAATACGATCAATGGCAGCATACTGATGCCGATGCCACATTTTCATAAAGTTGTCTAGTCTAAACGAACAAGCATACCATGTGAAATTTCTAGTGACACGATGATGTGAAACTGAATTGAAAACATAATTCTAGTACTAAACATAAATTTTAAAATACGTCTACTGAAAGATAAGCAACATCAGATCAATTATCTAAATTGTGATCAAACACTGAAGAGATATATGATATATGATATGATAACAACACTAAGAATGTGAATGTTGTGATGAACTTCAATGTGATTATGCAGTACCTACTGAAGAGCACCTTTGTGACATGGAAGTAACTACCATATATATGTGGCCATCCTTTTTCTTTGAGCAGATCCAAATCAAGCAAAGATATCTGAAAACCACTTGTGTATCTGTAGACATATTTGTAATCGACATATTTATTGTAACTTGATTCTTCACTTTTGATTCTCTTGAATCCATCAGAATGGTCTTCTTTGTGCGGACTTCGTCCTTCATCAACTAAAAACCTGACCAAAAAGATGAATCAGCTTGTACACAAACGTTACATCACTGACAAATTTCCAAGATGAATATATACTCCCATTGTGAAGAGTTAGAACATATCTAGTTAATCCTAACTGAGAAGAGTTAGAACATATCCAAACTTCCTAGAGAGACATGTATTTCTAGGAAGCTTAGGCCAGGTTACAATTATGTACATATGTAATGTCTCAGGAAAATCGAATGAAAATTAACCGCAAGGGAGCTAGCAACCCCACCCTTTGGCTCAACTATTGCACATTGTTGATGCCCGGGGAGGAACATGCTGCCCAGAAATGAAACCTATGTTTTCGTAGAAAAAAAACTTGTTCGTAAGCGTGACTGAAAGTATTACCATGGGTGCGGAATGTGCCAACGCGCTCGGCTCTAGCAACAGCTGGCGAGGTGGTTGCGTGGCTTGGGGGCTATAGCGAGGACATTGGCCAGGATGGCAGGCAAGCGTGTCGAGATCAAGGATGTGGGGCTTCAGCAGTGGCAAAAGGATGGACGTGTGGATTCTCTCTTAGCAGGCGTCACTGTCGACCTGCTAATCAACTTTTTTCTCTTGCTCTAGTTCTGCTATTATTCCGACATGTCATGCTTAGTTTAATTTCCATATCATTATTTGACTATGACTGATCAATTGACACCAGTCCTTTCTATCATCTACTACTTCGTAGTTATTTTTCTTGTTTCTCTGCATCGCTTGCTGCAAAAATTAAAACTTTCAGGTGTAGGTTCACGAGAATGTTAGTAAAATATTCAAAAAATAATTCTCTTGAGCAGTGGTCATACAAAATGTGACATTGTAGGCTGGATTGCTACCTCAAGGTGCTCCAGAGATCTAAAAAAATAAAAATGTCCAAGGATCTTTTACCCATGTGCACACAATTGGGCACACAATCAAAACTTATGACCTTTCATAGTCTGCTGGATAATGGACACGCTCAGATGCTGCAATTCTAACCATTAGCTACTTCTCCCAATCATGAATCTGTTGGTAAAGTAATTATGAGCTGCATAAGCTACTGGATACACAGAAATATAATGCACTTGTTCTTGGAGTAACCTGCAACCAAAACAACCATTCATGCCCATCTTCTTTGAAGTTTGAGGCAGCGGTTGCTCTACTTCAAGTACTGCGACAGTAGAAGGATTGAGATTCTCTATTCTTTTTGTCTAAAACCAAAAAGGAATAAGAAAAATAATATTTGTTCAAGGTTGTTGCAATTCCTCTACTTCAAGTACTTTTCCACATGAAGTTATTGATAAAAAAGGGACAACTTCAATGTTTATAAAGTTAAAAGTACACAATAATAAATAGCTAATTCTCATGCACACCTTTAGCTAAATAACTACACTGACGCAAAGTGGAACCATGTAGCACTGGTCTTACAAACAACTCAATTATAAACTTACCTGGGTCTGGAACTCTTGCTCTATTAATCTACCAACTTCAGCCTCCTCCTCTGCTACCATATTCAATATTTTAATCTCTCTCCAGCAGTTGTGTTAAGTCCATTATCAGACCCTCAACCTAAAGAATGCATCAAACACAGTTATGTCTTCCTCATTGACCCTAACCTTCTTAAGAGAAGCAGTATACTGAATTAATCAAGCACATGTTATGTTTAGTGTTTTCACAGCAAGCCATACACAAAGAGGAAGCATGGGATCATAGTAGGCATGCTTGAACACTTAATAATTTAGCAAGAACATGATTTATTAATCGTAAATAATTTTCTTTAGCCATGTAATCTACAGTTTGTCTTGAACTGCAGTGCAAAAAGCATCATCAATAAACATTAGTAAAATCCTGAAACAAAGCATCATTAATAAACATTAGTAAAATCCTACCCATCCAAATTTATCCGTTGACAATATCTAGCGCTTAGTTGTTAAATAGGTAAAAAAACAACTTGGCTAAGCCCCTAGTGGTGCTGGTCTGCATACCAAGAAGATGGTGTAGTGCTGGTCTGCATACCAAGAAGATGGTGTAGCACTTGAGGCCGCCGTCCATGTCGGCGTTCAAAGTCGGACATTGGTTCGCGCATTGTAGCCACATCAAGGATAAGCAGGCCGGCCACAAAGTCCGTGGTAGTGGTCGTGGGCATAATAAGTTCCGAAAAAAATTAAATGGATAGATCAAAAAATATACATGCCAACAGAGCTCTTTGCATGTTCCATGAGAACAACAATACTGAATTTGTTTCTTTTAGCAAGCCCAGCAGTAGTAGCAAGGAGTTCCACATATATATAATCCACATCTAATTCCTAGTGAAGTCACTTCTACCTAATCACTTAAAAGGTAAGATAGTAAGAAAAGGTGAAGCAAAAGAAAAGCACAGAATAATTAAACATGCAGATTGATTACCTAAAGGATGCAATGTATCTAAAAGTTTGTTGCCTATGCAACTTCTCCATTCTAATTTAGAGGCTTGCTTGAGTTTGGGGAGAAATAGCTTAAAACATGGACTTTTTGGGTTGGATAAAGACCTAAAGTATTGACTTCTCATGATTTAGCCATGTCAGTAAGTTATTCTTGCTCAACCCCTAGGTAGGTGTTTCTCTTTCTAATTTGCTTATGATTTGATAAATCGTGTCTCTTCTGAAGGTTGTAGGAACTCCCAGTTACATGTGCCCTGAACTTATTGCTGATATTCCGTATGGCTCCGAGTCCGACATATGTTTGCTAGGCAAGCATTCCTATCTAACATTCAGTTGCATGTCTTGCTCGCTTGCTCTCTTGGCTAAAAATCTGCAATTTTCAGGCTGCTTCATCTATGAGATGACTTCGCTGAAGCATGCATTCAAAGTATTTGGAAGTAGCTATGTTGACATGCTCTTTAAGTTAGAGCTCCTTCTTTCCAGCAAAAATATAAAAGAAAAAAAATATAGCTCCTTTCATCAAAAGTTGCATCTTAGATGATGTTTTTTCCTAATAGAATATGTAGACACTGGTAAACAAGATAAACGATTCTGTTGCCGCTCCTCACGCCACCCACCGGCCACCATCTCATCATGATGCCAGGTGAGGACATCGACCAAGTGCAGGGGCAGAGCCAGACAAGATAGCTCAATGTGTTGGGGTTTAGCAAGGTGCGGACATTAACTAACTAAAAAAGATTGTAATAAACTCTGATCCTACTGTCAAAACTACTTTCACTGAAAGAGATATATCATGGGGCGAAACATTAAACTGGAATTAATTACCTTCGGATGGTTGCATAATTTCTTAAGAGCAGTAATATATGCCAAAACTTTAGTACTCTTTGCTTCTTCAGATATCAAGCGCTTAACCTGACAGGGTCAACCACAGACTCCTGTAAATATAACTCCGACTACCTTACATGTGCCTACTAAATATTGCTTGAAACTCAGAACGGTACAGAATTTCCTTACATTTTTGGAGTGTGTGAAGTGGTTGTACAGTGTCATCCATAAGGGAGTCAGCTTGCAGCACACTACTTCAACAATCTATACATAAGCAGGGTTAAGTAATGTAGATGAGGCACAATTATATAATGTAAAAAGAAGGAGGTATCACTATAAAAGACAAAATGGATAGCAGGTACACAATTCTTTTTGTGTTTTCTGAATGTGCGATGAACATATCTGGCCAAATATACACCATACAGGACATACCTTTGGTGGCAAGTGATTGGACAGCAGGGCATTCGTTCGTCTCAATATAACTGAATATCATTGAGAAGCCATCAGAAGAATTCACAAGGTAATTAAGCCATCAGAAGAATTCAGAAGGTAAACAAAAACATCTTGGTCGCCATATAGAAAAACATCTTGGTTGCCTCCTCTCTATCTCGTCCCATCTTGTTGCCAGGCATGGAAGAGAGGAGGGAGAGCCGAGGAGCGTGGTGGCCTCTGGCTGTTGCCCGGGAAAAGGTAAAGGTCGCGGCACGATCGCCCGTCGCAATGCCGCTGCTGCTTGTGTGCTTGTTTCCCTCCCTACACCCCCACGTGCAACTCGATCTTCGGCTGCCGCAACCCCGTAGTTGACCAAGTCTAGCGCCCGCACCCGCCGCCCTCTTGTGAATGGCCAATTGATGGCCGAAGGTGGGGAAGGCTTCGATAGTATGATAGTATGATGTGTGTTAGCTGATTGTCAAGAAAAAAATGTGAGTTAGTTGAGACGGCATTATTCTTGGTTATTTTAGCTCCGTGAGTAGCATCTTAATTTTTTTCCAAAAGCCCGTGGCAATGCACGGGCATTTCTCTATCTACCTTTCATGCTGAGCGACCTGCATCTGTGGTCACGACCAGCCAGAGGCGGAGGCAGTGGGGGGCGAGCGGGGGCCAGACCCCCCCATTCCCCCCCCAACGAACTCCAGCGGGGACTAGTACTAATAGTTTAGGCATAATTATCCGGCCATCAGGCCATTAGTGCATGGGCTAAACTCATGTCAAGCCCAAAACGCAAGAAGGGCCAAGGGCCGAGGCTGCAGCCTGCATACTACGCATGTATACGCTGGTAGCATCCACATCTCAATCGATCAACGATGAACGACACGCACGCGACTAGCTTCCTGGAGACCTGGACTCTTTCGTCCGCGACGCGCCGCTAGCCGCTGGCGCTAGGGCTTCATTGACGCCGGCCGCCGGGCGTCGCGCCGCCGTGTTTCGCCCGTCGTCGATTGCTGATTCGCGAAGCTGCCGCCGACCGCGCATCAATCCAGTACAGGCAGCCGCACGGAATCGCCACAAGCCCACACCGAATTCCTAACTGATCCTGTCCCATGATCAGAGAAGGAGGTATTATTGTCAGGTTCATACTACTCGTCAGTTTGATTCAATAAATCAATTGATCAACTGTTAGTACTTACTACTTAGTGGTTAGTGACTTAGTATATTTTGGCACTTGTCACATCAATTCCAGATTACATATCTGCTTTGTACTTATATAAGAACTGCATAGGTCATGAGGAAGAAGAAGACACCACCGATAAGTAATTTTTTCAAGCCAATTGCTTCAAACTCTACAGTTGAAAATGCAAATGCAACCGTGGAGGTCGATGTCACAGAGCAACCCACTGATAACAGTGTCCCCAATCTCAGTTCAGTTGATATGCCACCCCCCAAGCAAAATATTGAGGCATCTGTAGAAGTAGAAGTTCTAGAACAACAAAGAATCGGAAGCACACCATTCGAGCGAGACCCTGGAAAGCGCAAACAGATTTGGGAACTCCCTCTTGATAAGCAAAATGAAGCACGCCAATTCTATATTTCTGAAGGCCGATACATGCCATACATGAGAGAGTATCCATATAATGATGATCCACCAAAACATCGTCGGCGTTTCCAGTACAGTTGGTTCAAGGATTTTGAATGGCTTGAGTTTTCACCTTACACAAAGCGTGCATATTGCTTCCATTGTTTCCTCTTCTCAAGAAAGCCGATTGGGAAGTGCGGCTCAGAAACATTTACTGTTTTGGGCTTTGATAGGTGGAAGAAGGTGAATAATGGGAAAGAGTGTGCTTTTTTAACTCATATGGGTAAAGATGCTGGTTCAGCCCATAACTTCTCAGTTCGTTGTTATGATAATTTCAAAAACAGCATGACTCATATTGATAAGGTGTATGGGAAAGCAACCGCAAAAACGATTTTAGATGCAAGGCTAAGGCTCAAAGTTACAATTGATTCCATCCGGTAAGCAATATTTTTCTTCCATCTTATGTTACAATAATTAAAATATTATATCTTGTAGTATCCTAACAAAACAATTATATGACATGATGCAGGTGGTTAACATTCCAGGCTTGTGCTTTTAGAGGGCATGATGAATCTCCGGGATCCATTAACCGGGGTAATTTCCTAGAACTGGTAAAACTTTTGGCTTCTTATAACAAGGAGGTGAAAGATGTTGTCTTGGAAAATGCTCCTGGAAACGCAAAGTACACATCTCATCAGGTTCAAGAGGAAATTCTTGCTATACTTTCTCGAAAGGTGCAAAGAACAATTAGAGAAGAAATTGGTGATAGCAAATTTTGTATAATGGTTGACGAAGCTCGCGATGAATCCAAGAAAGAGCAAATGGCGTTGGTCCTCCGGTTTCCTGACACTGAAGGGTTCATACAGGAGCGTTTTGTTGATGTCATTCATGTGAATGACACTCTTGCATTGACTCTCAAGGAGACAATTTGCACTGTTCTAGCAGATAACAATTTAAATGTGGAAGATATCAGAGGTCAGGCCTATGACGGGGCCAGTAATATGCGAGGGGAGTGGAACGGATTGAAGGCTTTAATTCTGAAGGCGTGCCCTTATGCATATTACATTCATTGTATGGTGCATCAGCTTCAATTGGCCCTTGTTGCAGCATCACGAGAGGTACATGAAGTGCATAATTTTTTTCAACATGCCAATTTTGTCATAAATGTTGTTAGTGCTTCACCTAAACGCAATGATGAGTTACTAGCAAATCAAGCCACCGAAATTGCACGTGAAATTGAACTGGGGGATCTTGATACGGGAAAAGGGGCAAACCAGATAGGTTCTTTACAGAGACCAGCAGACACTAGATGGAGTTCGCACTTCAAGTCAATTCGGAGCTTGAGGAAGATGTTTGGTGCCACAATTACAGTCCTACGAAGTATAGCGAATGATCGTTCGGTGACACAATATTCCCGTGGAGATGCTGGAGGCGCCCTAAGGATAATTGTTTCTTTTGATTTTGTGTTCATTTTGCACCTCATGGAGAGGATTATGAAAATCACAGATGTCTTGTGCCAAACACTCCAGAAGAAATCTATGGACATTTTGAATGCATTAGATACACTCTCTAACACTAAGGTGCTCCTCGCTGATCTAAGAGAGGAAGGATGGGAACCTCTCATAGAGGAGGTTAAGACCTTTTGTGTGAAGCATGAAGTTGAGATCCCCGATATGAGTCGCAAGTATGTCCCTTACTCCCTTTCCTCTACTGTATAATAGAATAATATTGATCACATATGCTTTACTCTAACACATATACTGTATTTGTAATTTACAGGTATGTTGATGTGACTAAGTCTCGGAATAAACATAATAACATCACGGTGCTTCACCACTACAAAGCAGATGTGTTCAATGTGGCGATAGATCAACAACTGGTTGAGCTAAATGACCGTTTTAGCGTTCAGACAACAGAGCTAATGACACTCTGTGCATCCTTGGATCCAAGGCATGACTCGTTTGACATATCAAAGATTTGCATGCTTGTGGACAAATTCTATCCAGCGGATTTTTCTAGTCAAGAGCAGGCTCGCCTGGAGTCACAACTTCCACACTATCAGTTAGATGTTTGCAACCATCCAGAGCTGAATTCTTCGTCATCACTGGCTGATTTGACCGTTGCATTGCATAAAACAGGTAAAGCCTCTGTGTATCCAATGGTTGATAGATTATTGCGCTTGGTCATCACTCTCCCGGTGTCAACTGCAACTGCGGAGAGAGCTTTTTCAGCAATGAAGATTATCAAGACACGTCTCCGAAGTAAAATGGGTGACGATTTTCTTCGACCTTACATGGTTGTATACATTGGGAAGGAAATAGCTGCAAAGTTCAATGTTAATGAGATTATTGATTTGTTTGATCGACCGGCTGGGGGGCGTAGATCTGCATTCAAACTAGTAGAAATGTAGTCTTTTTATTGTAAAGCTTATACTATTACATGTTTGATATCGATACAATATTCAAGACTTGAAATATTTTTGTGTTATGTCTCATGTGTGCTTCAATGTGTTCCTCGCCCCCCCCCCCCCCCCCATGGTGAAATCCTGGCTCCGCAGCGCAGCCCCGTGCGTGACCACCGCCGTGTGTGCCCGCTGCCGCGACCACTGCACCCACACGGGACGCCGCAACCCCCGGCCACCGCACCGCTATGCCGCGGCCACGAAATCGCTGCCGGCCCACAAGAACATGACAGACTGAATGATATGACATCAATTTGTAATTATTTCGAGCCCCATAATTCAACAGTTCATGAGCAAAGCACAATTTCATGAATAAATTGGAACAAATCCATGGCAGTGGATGGATTATAAATCGAAAAGGAGGTGGATGGGATCCATCTATCAAACTCACACAATACTATTTGCTTGCAGGCCTATTTTCCAAATCAAATCACGCAACAAGAGGAGTTCGCACTGGCGGATGGATTCATTTTTATGTATAGACGAAAACACAGAAATTCAAGACTCGGTCGTGTAGTCAAGCGTATGAGATTTTTGTTCAATCAGGAGGTATGACGCCGTCGGCCACGCTGCTCTGCTCCGCTCACATCAGGCGTGGCCAAATCCAACTCGCTACCTCCGCTCGTTGTGGTTGACAAGCAGCTGGCCGCCATGGATCCCCCGGACATCGCGACGGCAGCAACGCAGGAGCACGAAGCACATGGGAGCGGCGCCGCCGGCGAGCCTGATTTCGACGATTAGGACAGAGGCGGGGCACAACGGGTTGCTGCGTGGACGCATCCAACTGCCATTCACTGGCAAGGAGTCACAAAAACTTAGCGAGGAAGGGGTTTGCGTGGTATGTCACCTTAGTGAGGCTGCTGCTGCAGACGAGAAAAATACGCACCCATGCTGTTCCTCCTCCAGCACGGGTCCTCGCCCTCCTCCGCCGCGGTGGAGACCATCGTTCCCCTTGTCTCTCGTTCGCCGCATCGCCAGCGGAGGAGGCGCCGGCGGTGGCGGTGTGGGATCTGGGATCTCGAGGGGATGGAGAGATGATGGCGGCGCAGCGATCTCGAGGGCATCGAGAGACGACGGCGGCGGCGTTTAATCAGGGACAACGGGAGCCAACGGCGGTGCCGCTTACTCGAGGGGCCGAGAGGACGGTGGCGGCGACGGGAGGGGATCGAGAGGACGACGGCGGCGACGAGAGGGGATCGAGAGAAACGGCGTTCCTCCCGCGGGGTGGTTTTCTTGGTGTGCGTGCATGGGGTGGGGTGGGGAGGTGACGAAAAAAAATCTACCAAGGTTAACCTATGAAAAAACCCGGACGAAAGTGGTAGGACGAAAATTGACCGGCGAAGACTACCAACTGCTCCATTAGGAGTAGAGATAATTTATCTAGCCTCTGTTTTGGTTGTGTTTTTTGTGTTTAATTAGTGTTTGTGCCAAGTAGAACCGTTGGGAAGACTTGACGAAAGTCTTTTCAATCTTGCTGTAAAAAACAGACACTTTAGCGTTCACGAGAATTGCTGCCATTTTTATTGGGTAAGTGCTATTTAGTTAATTCCTTTTGCAGATGATTAATACATAAATTCCTCACGTCCAGCAATTTATTTTAGAATTTTTGGGGTTCAAGAACTTGCGTTAGCTACAGATTACTACAGACTGTTCTGTTTTTGACAGATTCTGTTTTTCGTGTATTGTTTGCTTATTCTGATGAATCTATGGCTAGTAAAATAGTTTATAAACCATAGAGAAGTTGGAATACAGTAGGTTTAACACCAATATAAATAAAGAATTAGTTCATTACAGTACCTTGAAGTGGTGTTTTGTTTTCTTTCGCTAACGGAGCTCACGAGATTTTCTACTTTAAGTTTTGTGTTGTGAAGTTTTCAAGTTTTGGGTGAAAGATTTGATGGATTATGGAACAAGGAGTGGCAAGAGCCTAAGCTTGGGGATGCCCATGGCACCTGATACGTCTCCAATGTATATATAATTTTTGATTGCCCCATGCTATATTATCTATTGTTTTGGACATTATTGGGCTTTATTATCCACTTTTATATTATTTTTGGGACTAACCTATTAACCGGAGGCCCAACCCAGAATTGTTGTTTTTTGCCTGTTTTAGGGTTTCGAAGAAAAGGAATATCAAACGGAGTCCAAACGGAATGAAACCTTCGGGAACGTGATTTTCTCATCGAATACAACTCAGGAGACTTGGACCCTACGCCAGGAAACGTAACAGGAGCCCACGAGGTAGGGGGGCGCCTACCCCCCCCCAGGCGCGCCCTCCACCCTCGTGGGCCCCCTGTTGCTCCTACGACGTACTTCTTCCTCCTATATATACCCATGTACCCCCAAACGATCAGATACGGAGACAAAACCTTAATTCCACAGCCGTAACTTTCTGTATCCACGAGATCCCACCTTGGGGGCTATTCCGGAGCTCCGCCGGAGGGGGAATTGATCACGGAGGGCTTCTTCATCAACACCATAGCCCCTCCGATGAAGTGTGAGTAGTTTACCTCAGACCTACGGGTCCATAGTTAGTAGCTAGATGGCTTCTTCTCTCTTTTTGGATCTCAATACAATGTTCTCCCCCTCTCTTATGGAGATCTATTCGATGTAATCTTATTTTTGCAATGTGTTTGTTGAGACCGATGAATTGTGGGTTTATGATCAAGTCTATCTATGAATAATATTTGAATCTTCTCTGAATTCTTTTATGTATGATTGGTTATCTTTGCAAGTCTCTTCGAATTATCAGTTTGGTTTGGCCTACTAGATTGATCTTTCTTGCAATAGGAGAAGTGCTTAGCTTTGGGTTCAATCTTGCGGTGTCGTTTCCCGGTGACAGTAAGGGCAGCAAGGCACGTATTGTATTGTTGCCATCGAGGATAACAAGATGGGGTTTTCTTCATATTGCATGAGTCTATCCCTCTACATCATGTCATCTTGCTTAAGGCGTTACTCTGTTTTTAACTTAATACTCTAGATGCATGCTGGATAGCGGTCGATGAGTGGAGTAATAGTAGTAGATGCAGGCATGAGTCGGTCTACTTGTCTCGGACGTGATGCCTATATACATGATCATACCTAGATATTCTCATAACTATGCTCAATTCTGTCAATTGCTCAACAGTAATTTGTTCACCCACCGTAGAATACTTATGCTCTCGAGAGAAGCCACTAGTGAAACCTATGGCCCCTGGGTCTATCTTCATCATATTAATCTCCTACTACTTAGTTATTTACTTTGCCATTTGCTTTGCCTTTATTTTACTTTGCATCTTTATCAAAAAATACCAAAAATATTATCTTATCATATATATCTGATCTCACTCTCATAAGTGGCCCTATAGGGATTGACAACCCCTATTTGCGTTGGTTGCGAGGATTTATTTGTTTTGTGCAGGTGGGAGGGACTCGCGCGTAGCCTCCTACTGGATTGATAACTTGGTTCTCAAAAACTGAGGGAAATACTTACGCTACTTTGCTGCATCATCCCTTCCTCTTCGGGGAAAACCAACGTAGTGCTAAAAGAGGTAGCAAGAAGGATTTCTAGTGCCGTTGCCGGGGAGGTCTACGCAAAAGTCAACATACCAAGTACCCATCACATACTCTTATCTCCCGCATTACATTATTTGCCATTTGCCTCTCGTTTTCCTCTCCCCCCCCACTTCACCCTTGCCGTTTTATTTGCCCTCTCTCTCTATCCTCCCTCTCCTTCTCTATTTGCCTCTTTTTGCCCGCTTGCTTTTTGTTTGCTTGTGTGTTAGTTTGCTTGCTTGTAACGATGGCTCAAGATAATACTAAATTGTGTGACTTCACCTATACCAACAACACTAATTTTATTAGCACTCCGATTGCTCCTCTTACCGATGCTGAATCTTGTGAAATTAATGCTTCTTTGCTGGATCTTGTTATGAAAGATCCATTGTCCGGCCTTCCTAGTGAAGATGCCGCTACCCATCTAAATAGCTTCGTTGATTTTTGTGATTTGTTAGGTTTCTGTGATTTTGATGATTGCTCTCTAAACTTGCACCTTGCAGATTCCACTATTAAGAAACCTATGTGAAGAATTAATGATGTTCTTATTGTTGCAAATAGGAATTATGTGCCCGTAGATTTTATTGTTCTTGACATAGATTGCAATCCTTCATTTCCTATTATTCTTGGTAGACCATTCCTTAGAACGGTTGGTGCAATTTTTGATATGAAGGAAGGAAATATTAGATTCCAATTTCCATTAAGGAAAGGCATGGAACACTTTCCTAGAAAGAAAATTAAATTACCTTATAAATCTATTATGAGAGCCACTTATGGATTGCCTACCAAAGATGGCAATACCTAGATCTATTCTTGCTTGTTATGCCTAGCTAGGGGCGTTAAATGATAGAGCTTGTTGGGAGGCAACCCAATTTTATGTTTATTCCTTGCTTTTTGCTCCTGTTTAGTAATAAATAAATTATCTAGCCTCTGTTTTGGTTGTGTTTTTTGCGTTTAATTAGTGTTTGTGCCAAGTAGAACCGTTGGGAAGACTTGGGGGAAGTCTTGTTGAACTTGCTGTAAAAAACAGAAACTTTAGCGCTCACGAGAACTGCTGTCATTTTTATTTGGAAAGTGCTATTTAGTTAATTCTTTTTTAAGATGATAAATAGATAAATTCCTCACGTCCAGCAATTTATTTTAGAACTTTTGGGGTTCCAGATCTTGCGCTAGCTACAGATTACTACATACTGTTCTGTTTTTTGACAGATTCTGTTTTTCGTGTGTTGTTTGCTTATTTTGATGAATCTATGACTAGTAAAATAGTTTATAAACCATAAAGAAGTTGGAATACAGTAGGTATAACACCCATATAAATAAATAATGAGTTCATTATAGTACCTTGAAGTGGTCTTTTGTTTTCTTTCGCTAACGGAGCTCACGAGATTTTCTACTTTAAGTTTTGTGTTGTGAAGTTTTCAAGTTTTGGGTAAAGATTTGATGGATTATGGAACAAGGAGTGGCAAGAGCCTAAGCTTGGGGATGTCCATGGCACCCCCAAGATAATTTAAGGACACCTAAAAGCCAAAGATTGGGGATGCCCCGGAAGGCATCCCCTCTTTCGTCTACTTCTATCGGTAACTTTACTTGGAGCTATATTTTTATTTACCACATGATATGTGTTTTGCTTGGAGCGTCTTGTATGATTTGAGTCCTTCCTTGTTAGTTTACCACAATCATCCTTGCTGTACACATGTTTTGAGAGAGCCATACATGATTTGGAATTTGTTAGAATACTCTATGTGCTTCGCTTATATCTTTTGAGTTATATAATTTTGCTCTAGTGCTTCACTTATAGAGCACGGTGGTGGATTTGTTTTATAGAAACTATTGATATCTCATGCTTAACTTAGATTATTTTGAGAGTCTTAATAGCATGGTAATTTGCTTAAAATCCTAATATGCTTGGTATGCAAGATTAATAATAATACTCTCTTATGAGTGTGTTGAATACTATGAGAAGTTTGATACTTGATAATTGTTTTGAGATATGGAGATGGTGATATTAAAGTCATGCTAGTTGAGTAGTTGTGCATTTGATAAATACTTGTGTTGAAGCTTGTAATTCCCGTAGCATGCACGTATGGTGAACCGTTATGTGATGAAGTCGGAGCATGATTTATTTATTGATTGTCTTCCTTATGAGCGGCAGTCGGGGATGAGCGATGGTCTTTTCCTACCAATCTATCCCCCTAGGAGCATGCGCGTAATACTTTGCTTTGATAACTTGTAGATTTTTGCAATAAGTATATGAGTTCTTTATGACTAATGTTGAGTCCATGGATTATACGCACTCTCACCCTTCCACCTTTGCTAGCCTCTCTAATACCGCGCACCTTTCGCCGGTATCATACACCCACCATATACCTTCCGCAAAACAGCCACCATACCTACCTATTATGGCATTTATATAGCCATTCCGAGATATATTGCCATGCAACTTTCCACCGTTCCGTTTATGACACACTCCATCATTGTCATATTGCTTAGCATGATCATGTAGTTGACATCGTATTTGTGGCAAAGCCACCATTCATAATTCTATCATACTTGTCACTCATGCATCATTGCATATCCCAGTACACCGTTGGAGGCATTCATATAGAGTCATATTTTGTTCTAAGTATCGAGTTATAATTGTTGAGTTGTAAGAAAAATAAAAGTGTGGTGATCATCATTATTAGAGCATTGTCCCAGTGAGGAAAGGATGATGGAGACTATGATTCCCCCACAAGTCGGGATGAGACTCCGGACGAAAAATAAATAAAAGAGGCCAAAGAAGCCCAAATAAAAAAGAGAAAGAAAAGAGGCCATAAAAAAGAGAAAAGGCCCAAATAAAAAATAAAAAAATGAGAGAAAAAGAGAAAAGGGACAATGTTACTATCCTTTTACCACACTTGTGCTTCAAAGTAGCACCATGATCTTCATAGTAGAGAGTCTCTCATGTTATCACTTTCATATACTAGTGGGAATCTTTCATTATAGAACTTGGCTTGTATATTCCAATGATGGGCTTCCTCAAATTGCCCTAGGTCTTCATGAGCAAGCAAGTTGGATGCACACCCACTTAGTTTCTTTTTGAGCTTTCATATACTTATAGCTCTAGTGCATCCGTTGCATGGCAATCCCTACTCACTCACATTGATATCTATTGATGGGCATCTCCATAGCCCGTAGATATGCCTAGTTGATGTGAGACTATCTTCTCCTTTTTGTCTTCTCCACAACACCACTCTATTCCACCTATAGTGCTATATCCATGGCTCACGCTCATGTATTGCGTGAAGATTGAAAAAGTTTTGAGAATGTCAAAAGTATGAAACAATTGCTTGGCTTGTCATCGGGGTTGTGCATGATTTAAATATTTTGTGTGGTGAAGATAGAGCATAGCCAGACTACATGATTTTGTAGGGATAACTTTCTTTAGCCATGTTATTTTGAGAAGACATAATTGCTTTGTTAGTATGCTTGAAGTATTATCATTTTTATGTCAATATGAACTTTTGTCTTGAATATTTCGGATCTGAATATTCATACCACAATTAAGAAGAATTACATTAAAATTATGCCAAGTAGCACTCCGCATCAAAAATTCTGTTTTTATCATTTACCTACTCGAGGATGAGCAGGAATTAAGCTTGGGGATGCTTGATACGTCTCCAACGTATCTATAATTTTTGATTGCTCCATGCTATATTATCTACTGTTTTGGACATTACTGGGCTTTATTATCCACTTTTATATTATTTTTTGGACTAACCTATTAACCGAAGTCCCAGCCTGGAATTGCTGTTTTTTTCCTTGTTTTAGGGTTTCGAAGAAAAGGAATATCAAACGGAGTCCAAAAGGAATGAAACCTTCGGGAACGTGATTTTCTCATCGAATACAACTCAGGAGACTTGGACCCTATGTCAAGAAACGTAACATGAGGCCACGAGGTAGGGGGCGCGCCTGAGTTGAATTGTGGTTGTTGAGACCGATGGTGTTGAGGACCCTACTCACCCTCGTGGGCCCCCTGTTGCTCCACCAACGTACTTCTTCATCCTATATATACCCACGTACCCCCAAACGATCAGATACGGAGCCAAAACCCTAATTCCACCGCCGTAACTTTCTGTATCCACGAGATCCCATCTTGGGGCCTCTTCCGGAGCTCCGCCGGAGGGGGCATCGATCACCGAGGGCTTCTTCATCAACACCATAGCCCCTCCAATGAAGTGTGAGTAGTTTACCTCAGACCTACGGGTCCATAGTTAGTAGCTAGATGGCTTTTTCTCTCTTTTTGGATCTCAATACAATGTTCTCCCCCTCTCTTGTGGAGATCTATTTGATATAATCTTCTTTTTGCGGTGTGTTTGTTGAGACCGATGAATTGTGGTTTTATGATCAAGTCTATCTATGAATAATATTTGAATCTTCTCTGAATTCTTTTATGTATGATTGGTTATGTTTGCAAGTCTCTTCGAATTATCAGTTTGGTTTGGCCTACTAGATTGATCTTTCTTGCAATGGGAGAAGTGCTTAGCTTTGGGTTCAATCTAGCGGTGTCCTTTCCCGGTGACAGTAAGGGCAGCAAGGCACGTATTGTATTGTTGCCATCGAGAATAACAAGATGGGGTTTTCTTCATATTGGATGAGTCTATCCCTCTACATCATGTCATCTTGCTTAAGGAGTTACTCTGTTTTTAACTTAATACTCTAGATGCATGCTAGATAGCGGTCGATGAGTGGAGTAATAGTAGTAGATGCAGGCAGGAGTCAGTCTACTTGTCTCGGACGTGATGCCTATATACATGATCATACCTAGATATTCTCATAACTATGCTCAATTCTGTCAATTGCTCAACAGTAATTTGTTCACCCACCGTAGAATACTTATGCTCTTGAGAGAAGCCACTAGTGAAACTATGGCCCCCGGGTCTATCTTCATCATATTAATCTCCTACTACTTTGCCATTTACTTTGCCTTTATTTTACTTTGCATGTTTATCATAAAAATACCAAAAATATTATCTTATCATATCTATCAGATCTCACTCTCGTAAGTGGCCCTATAGGGATTGACAACCCCTACTTGCGTTGGTTGCGAGGATTTATTTATTTTGTGCAGGTGCGAGGGACTCACGCGTAGCCTCCTACTGGATTGATACCTTGGTTCTCAAAAACTGAGGAAAATATTTACGCTACTTTGCTGCATCATCCCTTCTTCTTCAGAGAAAACCAACGCAGTGCTAAAAGAGGTAGCAGCACCCCAAGATAATCTAAGGACACCTAAAAGCCCAAGCTTGGGGATGCCCCGGAAGGCATCCCCTCTTTCGTCTACTTCCATCGATAACTTTACTTGGAGCTATATTTTTATTTACCACATGATAAGTGTTTTGCTTGGAGCGTCTTGTATTATTTGTGTCTTCATTTGTTACTTTTCCAGAATCATCCTTGCTGTACACAGTTTTTGAGAGAGACACACATGATTTGGAAATTGTTAGAACACTCTATGTGCTTCACTTATATCTTTTGAGTTATATAGTTTTTTGCTCTAGTGCTTCACTTATATCTTTTAGGACACGGTGGTGGATTTGTTTTATAGAAACTATTGTTCTCTCATGCTTCACTTAGATTATTTTGAGAGTCCTACAAAACAGCATGGTAATTTGCTTTAATTATGTTAGGCATTCAAGATTAATAAAAAAATCTTATGAGTGTGTTGAATACTATTAGAAGTTTGATACTTGATAATTGTTTTGAGATATGGAGATGGTGATATTAGAGTCGTGCTAGTTGAGTGTGAATTTGAGAAATGTTTGTGTTGAAGTTTGTGATTCCCGTAGCATGCATGTATGGTGAACCGTTATGTGAAGAAGTTGGAGCATGATTTATTTATTGATTGTCTTCCTTATGAGTGGCGGTCGGGGACGAGCGATGGTCTTTTCCTACCAATCTATCCTCTAGGAGCATGCGCATAGTACTTTGCTTCGATAACTAATAAATTTTTGCAATAAGTTTGTGAGTTCTTTATGACTAATGTTGAGTCCATGGGTTATACGCACTCTCACCCTTCCACCATTTCTAGCCTCTCTAATACCGCGCACCTTTCGCCGGTATCATACACCCACCATATACCTTCCACCAAACAGCCACCATACCTACCTATCATGGCATTTCCATAGCCATTCCGAGATATATTGCCATGCAACTTTCCACTGTTCCGTTTACTATGACACGCTCCATCATTGTCATATTGCTTTGCATGATCATGTAGTTGACATTTTAGTTGTGGCAAAGCCACCGTTCATAATTCTTTCGTACAAGTCACTCATGCATCATTGCTATCCCGGTATACCGTCGGAGGCATTCATATAGAGTCATACTTTGTTCTAGTATCGAGTTGTAATCAGTGAGTTGTAAATAAATAGAAGTGTGATGATCATCATTCTAGAGTATTATCCCAAAGAAAGAGAAAGGCCAAATAAAAAAGGAAGGCCCAAAAAATATAAAAAGGGACAATACTACTATTCTTTTTCCACACCTGTGCTTCAAAGTAGCACCATGATCTTCATGATAGAGAGTCTCCTATGTTATCACTTTCATATACTAGTGGGAATTTTTCTCTATTTTTATCATTTACCTACTCGAGGACGAGCAGGAATTAAGCTTGGGGATGCTTGATACGTCTCCAACGTATCTATAATTTTTTATTGTTCCATGCTATATTATATCCTGTTTTGGACATTATTGGGCTTTATTAAACACTTTTATATTATTTTGGGGACTAACCCATTATCCGGAGGCCCAGCCTAGAATTGATGTTTTTTTGCCTATTTCAGAGTTTCGCAGAAAAAGAATATCAAATGGAGTACAAACGGAATGAAACCTTCGGGAACGTGATTTTCGGAACGAACATGATCCAGAGGACTTGAACCCTATGTCAAGAAAGCAACCAGGAGGGCACGAGGTAGGGGGCACGCCTACCCCCCCCCCCCCCCCGGCGCGCCCTCCACCCTCATGGGGCCCACGTTGCTCCACCGATGTACTTCTTCCTCCTATATATACCTATGTATCCCCAAACTACCAGATACGGAGCCAAAACCCTAATTCAACTGCCGTAACTTTCTGCATCCGTGAGATCCCATCTTGGGGCCTTTTCCGGAGCTCCGCCGGAGCGGGCATTGATGTCTACTACACAACCTTCTTCTTGTAGATGTTGTTGGGCCTCCAAGTGCAGAGGTTTGTAGGACAGTAGCAAATTTCCCTCAAGTGGATGACCTAAGGTTTATCAATCCGTAGGAGGCGTAGGATGAAGATGGTCTCTCTCAAGCAACCCTGCAACCAAATAACAAAGAGTCTCTTGTGTCCCCAACACACCCAATACAATGGTAATTGTGTAGGTGCACTAGTTCGGCGAAGAGATGGTGATACAAGTGGTATATGGATAGTAGATAAAGGTATTTGTAATCTGAAATTATAAAAACAGCAAGGTAACTAATGGTAAAAGTGAGCATAAACGGTATTGCAATGTGTGGAAACAAGGACTAGGGTTCATACTTTCGCTAGTGTAAGTTACCTCAACAATGATAACATAATTGGATCACATAACTATCCCTCAACTTGCACCAAAGAGTCACTCCAAAGTCACTAATAGCGGAGAACGAACGAAGAGATTATGGTAGGGTACGAAACCACCTCAAAGTTATTCTTTCCAATCAATCCGTTGGGCTATTCCTATAGGTGTCACAAACAGCCCTAGAGTTCATTCTAGAATAACACCTTAAGACACAAATCAACCAAAACCCTAATGTCACCTAGATACTCCAATGTCACCTCAAGTATCCGTGGGTATGATTATACGATATGCATCACACAATCTCAGATTCATCTATTCAACCAACACAAAGGACCTCAAAGAGTGCCCCAAAGTTTCTACCGGAGAATCACGAAGAAAACGTGTGACAACCCCTATGCATAGGTTCATGGGCGGAACCCGCAAGTTGATCACCAAAACATACATCAAGTTAATCACGTGATATCCCATTGTCTCTACAGATATCCACGGCAAGACATACATCAAGTGTTCTCAAATCTATAAAGACTCAATCCGATAAGATAACTTCAAAGGGGAAACTCAATTCATTACAAGAGAGTAGAAGGGGAGGAGAAACATAAGATCCAACTATAATAGCAAAGCTCGCGATACATCAAGATCGTATCACCTCAAGAACACAAGAGAGAGATAGAGATCAAACACATAGCTACTGGTACATACCCTCAGCCCCGAGGGAGAACTACTCCCTCCTCGTCATGAAGAGCACCGGGATGATGAAGATGGCCGCCGGAGAAGGATTCCCCCTCCGGCAGGGTGCCGGAACGGGTCTAGATTGGTTTTCGGTGGCTACGGAGGCTTCTGGCGGCGGAACTCCCGATCTATTGTGCTCGCGGATGTTTTTAGGGTATATGGAGATATATAGGCGGAAGAAGTACGTCAGGGGGGGCCACGAGGGGCTCACGAGGGTGGAGGGCACGCCCAGGGGGTTTGGCGCACCCCCTGCCTGTGACCTCCTGGCAGATCCCCCGACGTGCACTCCAAGTATTCTGGGCTTCTTTCCTTCCAAAAATGAGTTCCGTGAAGTTTCAGGTCAATTGGACTCCGTTTGATTTTCCTTTTCTTCGAAACCCTAAAACAGGGTAAAAACAGAAACTGGCACTGGGCTCTGGGTTAATAGGTTAGTCCCAAAAATGATATAAAAGTGTATAATAAAGCCCATAAACATTCAAAACAGTAGATAATATAGCATGGGGCAATCAAAAATTATAGATACGTTGGAGACGTATCAGGCATCGATCACGGAGGGCTTCTACATCAACACCATAGCCTTTCCGATGAAGTGTGAGTAGTTTACTTCAGACCTCCGGGTCCATAATTATTAGCTAGATGGCTTCTTCTCTCTTTTTGGATCTCAATACAAAGTTCTCCCCCTCTCTTGTGGAGATCTATTCGATGTAATCTTCTTTTGCGGTGTGTTTGTTGAGACCGATGAATTGTGGGTTTATGATCAAGTTTATCTATGAACAATATTTGAATCTTCTCTGAATTCTTTTATGTATGATTGGTTATCTTTGCAAGTCTCTTTGAATTACCAGTTTGGTTTGGCCTACTAGATTGATCTTTCTTGCAATGGGAGAAGTGCTTAGCATTGGGTTCAATTTTGCGGTGTCCTTTCCCATTGACAGTAGGGGCAGCAAGGCACGTATTGTATTGTTTCCATCGAGGATAACAAGATGGTGTTTATTTCATATTGCATGAGTTTATTCCTCTACATCATGTCATCTTGCTTAAAGCATTACTCTGTTCTTTTGAACTTAATACGCTAGATGCATGCTGGATAGCGGTCGATGTGTGGAGTAATGGTAGTAGATGCAGGCAGGAGTCGGTCTACTTGTCTTGGACGTGATGCCTATATACATGATCATACCTAGATATTCTCATAACTATGCTCAATTCTGTCAATTACTCAATAGTAATTTGTTTACCCACCGTAATACTTATACTCTCGAGAGAAGCCACTAGTGAAACCTATGGCCCCCGTGTCTATTTTCCATCATATTAATCTTCCGTCAACAAGCTATTTCCTTTTCCGTTTATTTTGCTTTCTTTACTTTGCATCTTTATCATAAAAATACCAAAAATATTATCTTATCATATCTATCAGATCTCACTTTCGTAAGTGACCGTGAAGGAATTGACAACCCCTTTATTGCGTTGGTTGCGAGGATTTTATTTGTTTGTGTAGGTGCGAGGGACTCGTGCGTGGCCTCCTACTGGATTGATGCCTTGTTTCTCAAAAACTGAGGGAAATACTTACGCTACTTTGCTGCATCACCCTTTCCTCTTCAAGGGAAAACCAACACAGTGCTCAAGAGGTAGCACGTGACAGTCACCATGCGCCCCACAATTACCATGGTCCGGACCCTCTTTCATGTTCGTTTAACTGCGGTTGCCATGTTACTGAACTACAGTTGCCATGGTTTCTCAACTGCAATTGCCATCTCAGTTCAAGTGCCCGATGCCATTTTTGGACAACTGCAGTTGTTGCCATGTATGGCCTGGTTTACTATAGTTGCCATGATTTGAAAACTTTAGGGGTTGCCACCTACTAACACTAGGCAGTTGCCATGTATGGTCTGGTTTACTACAGTTGCCATGATTTGAAAACTTTAGGAGTTGCCACCTACTAACACTAGATAGTTGCTGTGTAGTGCTAAAAAGAGACATGGTAAAATAACATGTTCGGGTAAAAAAGAGAGTTGCCATATGCTTATAAGCACACTAGGGCAGTTGCCATGTACCCTACAAAACACATGGCAACTGACATGTTCGGGTAAAAGAGAGAGTTGCCATCTGCTTACAAGCACACTAGGGCAGTTGCCATGTACCCCTGCAAAACACATGGCAACTGGCAGCTTTGAGTCTGGGAGAGAGAGACGGGCGTGTGGGCGAACTGATAAATGCCCACACACCAGCCCCTGTGCATGAGTGAAAACTGATGTGTGGGCGAACTGATAAATGCCCACACACCAGCCCCTGTGCATGAGTGAAAACTGATGTGTGGGTGAACTGCTAAACGCCCACACACCGGAACCTCCGTGTGATGAAAACAGACGTGTGGGCGGCCGGATGAATGCCCACACACCAGGCCAGTCCTACGTGGCACCACAAACATGCCAAAATTCGTGCAACCACAAACGGACGTGGATCCACGTGTGTGAGCGAGATGCAAACGTCCACACATGTGGGCGTTAGTGTTTCCGTAATATATTAGCATGAATACTTCATAAATTATAGATACGTTGGAGACGTATCTCACAGCTTCGAAAAGTCGACGTTTTCAAAAACCTGTCATATAATTGTAATTGAGATAATTAATTTCGTGTCTTCTTTTAAGATATCCACATGACATAAAAGGAGAAAGGTAAACGTGCCATTTGACATGCCTTAATATAGCAAAAATGCAAACATTGGGAGAAGGGATTGTTATTATTCTAATATACATGGTGACCCTGAAATTTGTGATAGTACAAATTGTTTATGATGACTTCTTTTTATTTTGTGTCACAACTTAGAGAATAATTGAGGGCTAGCTTCTTTATGCGTGCTTGTTTATAATGAAACATTTTCTTTGGTCTACATCCTCACATCAAACATAGATGGGCCTACCTGATTTCACAGTGAAATTATCTTGAGTTACTATGATATTTTACCAAGAGTAACATGATAGGAAAACTGTTGTACCAACCTCATGTACGCAACTGTAAATTAATTATGGGTTTTCTAGCGCTATTTTTTTATAAGGAAAACTAAAAGAGAACTTACTGCGTAAATTACCTAGCTCATATTTAAGAAGTCCCCATCTACGATAATAAATAAACAACACAAAAAGAAAATCTAACCTTGTACTATCACATGAACCCATGGTGCTGCTTCTTTGCCTTTTTTATCCAATATATATCACACAATGCACTTTCCCAAGCATCCTACACACTAATTAAAAATATAATATAATATAAGATCAACAGAACACACCATAGAAATTGCAAGTTCTTGATTCAGTGTCTCCTGCTTGGCTGCTTCATGTACATTGTCTATACTTGCCGCTCCTTAATGTCTGAATCAAGTCAGGAAATCAAATTCATAGATAAGTATAACCCAAGTCATGGATGATAAGAGCGTCATGAATGTTCTTCCAAAAGGGGCGCCAGGGAGTAGACCAAATGCAAGGGTTGCTTCTGGAGATTTGAACTGAAATAGCATCGATAAGTGGCTCAAGGTACCTTGAGAATAGAAGTCCAAAAAAGTCAATTTCAAAACATTAGTAGCATGCCTTCAAAAAGAAGTGTTATGTTAGATTTTGTGATTCTAGAGATGGCACTGTCTTGAGTGGTCACAATTTACCAGGCTGCATTAAACAAGAGAGTTTTATGTACTGCTTCTAGATTTCGAATGACTAAGCCTCCCTCTTTTCTGGCTTTTCAGATCTCATACAAAGCTTTGAGGTAAATAGGCTTGATTTGATTTTCATCTTGAACCCCAGTCCACCATAAATCATGAATCACTACATTCATTTTAGCCAAAAAATTCTTGGAGAATAAAATATTTGACATGTAACACACCGGCAAGGAAGTAAACATGTATTTAATAAGAACTAGCGTGGCAGCATGGGAAAGTTTATTAGCTTTGTACTCACTAAATTTGCTTATGAACTTGTCCAAAACAAAATTGTAAGCATGAGATCTATTTTTGGTAGGCATAATAAGAGGTGTGGCCTAAGTGTGTGGTAGAAGCAGTCATATTAACCACTCTAAAAATACCTTTAACAATGTCTCTCTGATCACTAGTTACATTTTTTGCTGGAAAAACAGAAGATTCAGGCTAGTTGGGGGTTTGTACTGCAAGGGCACAGAAATATTGCATAGTATTCGATATAGTTATGGATTCATGGTGAGTTGCTTGACCATAGACTAATAAATCTTCTGCAAACATTAGGATTAAGCTGGAGAGAAATTTGGCCTTAGAGCTATACCTTGCAAATTTCTTTGATGAAGATCCTCATGCATGCCTGAAGCTAACTCATAGATGGCTATAACAAAGAGGTAAGGAGACAAAGGACAACCTTGTCTAACACCTCTAGTGGCTTTGAAATCACAATGCAAATTGTCTAATAACTTGATTTATAAGAGCATTAATCAGGAAATTCCATTCCTATTATCAAAGGCATTAGAAAGGTCTATCTGCAACATAAAAGCTTGTTCTTTCCAGGAGGAGAGACTAAAAGAATGAGTGATTTCCTGAGCAATAATAACATTATTGCTAATTCTCATGCCATCAACGAAAGCTTGCTGGGCATCCAAAATTCAAAATAATAGAACTGGCATTATACATTCACACATGTTGTTAATCTGCATGTATCATTAAACATAATACAACGTAGTTTCTAAGAATTGTGAAATTTAGAACTCAGACGTTATATATTTACATGTTGCAAATCTTCATGTATCATGAAGCATAGTAAAGCAAAATTTCTAAGCAGTGTGAAATCGAACATAATAATGATTAGTCGAGGGTAATCTTGCACTTCTTTATTTCCTTTTATCAAGCCCGTGAGTCTTTAAACTATAAAACTTGTTGTCCGGTAAGTTTTCTCTTTTGGTGGGATGGTTTTAAATAATTTGTTGGGCTTCAAGTCGCACTTGGTAGGGGCCAATTATTCTTAATTCTGATTAACACATACTTCCGATACCTAAAGAAAATTAACACGGGCATACACAGTTAGGTTCGATAGAAATGTTGGAGAAGGAGGGGGGAGGGAGTGGCCCCGGCTCGACCGCCCTTGATTGCGCCCCTATTGGGATGGCACCAAATCTAGCCATATAGGTCATGCTTTTAAAGCCGGCCATACACACGTCCCCAGCCGTCGCCCCAGGTCAGGCTCCAGACGTCCCCACAGTTCGGCCAAATTTCAGGAAACACGCCCAAATTTCAACAAACACGACATATTTCGGCGAAATTTAGACGTTTTTTACAAGAATAAAATGGACGGAAAAAAACCCTAAACTACGGGCCGAAGTAGGCGCTGAGTAGGGCGTAGTCGTCGCTGGCGTCGTCCTCCTGCTTCTCCTCCTTGACACGGCCGGCGCCGCTGCTCGACCCCTCGCCCCGGCGCACTGCTTCACGACCGCGGCGTTCGGCGATCTCCTCCAGGGCGCGGCGCTGGCGGTCCAGCTCCATGCGCGCGTAGTCCTCACGCGCCCACTTCAAGGCGGCCTCTTCTTCGTCGTCCTCCTCGGCGAGAGCAGGCTCTCGCTTCACGGGGGCGAGCCCCGGCTCCGGCTTCACCGTCGCCAGCCCTGGCTCCCCCTTCGGCTTGACCAGGCGAGGAGGGGCCGAGGAGGAGGAGCCATGGCCGCCGTCGTTGATGACGAGGCCGGCGCCGCGGGTGCGCCTACCGAGCGGCGTCTCGGACGGCTCTGGCTTGACGCTGACCAACGCCGGCGCGCCGGAGGAGTGAAAGGAGGATCGAGAGGAGGAGGAGGAAGAGGAGGATCACTAGTAGAAAAAGGGTCAAATTTTCAGCTCATTAGTCACGGTTTGTATTTGAGCCGGCACTAATGTGACCAATAATGCCGGTTCCAACATCTAGGCGGCCGGCGCTCATTAGTACCGGTTCGTGGCGAACCTTTAGTACCGCTTCGTGCCACGAACCGGTACTAAAGAGGTGGTGGCCTTTAGTACAGGTTGGTGGCTCCAACCGGTACTAAAGGTGGTGGCCTTTAGTACGGGTTGGTGGCTCCAACCGGTACTAAAGACCCCCCCTTTAGTACCGGTTGGAGCCACCAATCGGTACTAAAGATGGTGCGCTGCCACCCGCAGTGCACAATGTTTAGTCCCACCTCGCTAGTTGAGAGGAGCTCGCACCGGTTTATAAGCCCCGCCGCGGCTACCGTGTCGAGCTCCTCTCTAAGCAGGCCTTTGTGGGCCTTGACGAGGACATGTATTGGGGGTAGGGTAACATGCCTGACCTAAAGGCCCTACCCATGGACACCGTATACTTTGTACTGGACCCCTGGGCCAGATCGCCGTCCAGATGTACCGCAACTTGAAAGTCACTCGGACGGCGACAACCACTCGGAGCATGACACTTCACTCGACGAGCTCATTCCACTCGACCGTGTAACTCACTCGGATATGCAAAGACCAATAGTCAGCATGACGGTTTTGTAGTGGGCAGGCATTATGGCATTGATGCTCCACCGTGTAACATAAGGGGTGAGGGGTTGCGCACTCTATATAAGCCACCCCCACCACTCTAAGGGGCCTTTTTTGCTTCCACCTCTCTCTCTTTCTAACCATTAGTCTCAGGACATAGCTCAGGCATGGAGATCCGCTCTCCCCTCTCTCTCAAACACACATTGTAATCTTCGGATACATACTCAGATAAAACAAAGCCTCTCCGGAGCACGAGACATAGGGTTGTTATCTCCACTGTGAGAGGCCCGAACTCGCTAAAACCACCATGTCACCCATATGCATCTCCATAGATCATGCTCTTTTATCCTACCCCTCTTTTATTGTCGGAATCGTTACCACGACAGGCCTATTGCAAGTCTTCTGCCCTGTGGGGCCTACTGGGCCGTACGGGCATGCATCCTAGCCCAACTAGAGGTTGGGTTTCTAGTCGTATGCAGGCCGTGCCGGCCTAGTAGGCAGGCTGTTTTTGCTTTATTTCAAAAAAAATACAAAAAAAATCCACGTGGTTGCCCTTTAGCACCGGTTCATGCTGAACCGGTACTAAAGGGGGGGGGGCTTTAGTGCCCACACTTTAGTGCCGGTTACCGAACCGGCACTAAAGGGCCTTACGAACCGGTGCTATTGCCCGGTTCTGCACTAGTGGATGACCATCCCATCATCCTCCTCGGCATCCACGCGCCGCCGCCCCAAGCGGACGGGTACTCGAACAGCGGGTTGTTCCCGCCCTCGAGGTGCGCGAGGACGCCGCTGAGCGTGCGGGCCGGGACGCCCCACCACAGGCGGCGGCCCTCGCTGTTGTTGCGGCCGCGCGGCGTCGGCGCGTTGTTGGTGGAGGCGAGCCGCTCCTCCTGCCGGCGTCTGAAGTACGCGGCCCACGCCGCGTGGTTGCCGGTGGCGTACTCCAGGAGCGCCCGCTCCTCGGCCGTCAGGGACGCCCGCGCACGCCCGATCTCGGTGTGGAAATAGGCGGGCGTCTCGGGGACGGGCAGAGGGGGGACAGGGACCCCGCCGGCGCTGAGCCTCCACCGCGACGGAGCGCGAACGTCGGGCGGCGCGGGGTAGTTGGCCTCGTGGAGGAGGTAGGCCTCCCACTCATGCAGCAAGCGGCGGTCGAAACCGTTGGCCGCCGTCGCGTCGCCGGGGTACCTCGCGCTCAAGGTTGCCGGGGGGAGAGAGAGAGGGGCTCGAACGGCGGAGAGAGAAAGAGGGGACGAAGTGCGGAGGCGAGGAGGGGGAGATGGGTGCCTCACCGGTGCGGCCAGGTTCGCCTTTTATAGCGGCTCGGGGGTGGCCGCGTGCGAACGCGTGGCGGAAGGCGGGGCGGCGTCGCCGCACTTCGCCGCCCGTGAATCAATGGCAGGCTGACCGGCGGCAGCCTTGGCATTGATTCCCCGCGGGAAAACCGAGACGATGAGGACGACCAGCCTTCGTCTCGCTGACGCGCCGGTCCCGCCACTCTTTGGCGCCAAAACGTTCGCGCCGGCGCCCCCCAGCTCGCCGGGTTCGGGTTGGATGCGCCGGCACCAATTTCGGCCCAATCCGACGAAAAACAGACTCGTGAGGGCGCGACTAGGCCGATTTTTCGGCGCCGGTGCTAAAAAACGGACTTGGAGGAGCCTGTTGGGGGCGTGGCTGGAGATGCTCTTCTATGGCCTGGTATGGATGACACTCAGATCCTATAGCTAGAAAAAAGCTACTAGAATTTGTTTATTTTTTAACAGAGGAAGGATCACGAAGGACCCAGACTCATATGATGGGAACTATGCATGGTCTGGACTATGGGGTCCAATCTCAAACAGGGCGAGGACCAATTTGAAAAGGAGCTGACAGCCAGCAGGTTTATCGAGAAATTAATGACTACAACTAACAAATTCAAGAGAGATCAGGATAAGGACTCGGACCACTCAATCCTGTAGCCTCATCAGGATCGTCCTAGCAACACCCCCTCTGCCTCCCATTAAAACATGGATGACAGCAAAATTATGTAATTTAGGGTAAACTGAAGGAAAACCTTTTCTTCAAGTAATCCAATTTTATGGTCTGTAATAAAACCTCTATTTACGTACTAATATCTATTACATATCTTGACGACATGATTTTTTGGACCTGAGATATAATATACTCTCTCCGTCTCAAAAATAAGTGTCTAAACTTTATATTAACTTTAGTACAAAGTTATACTAAAGTTGAGACCATTATTTTGAGATGGAGAGAGTAGTATATATATAGCAAACGAATCCAATTTTATGGTCGCAAGAAATATAGATTCTAGGACGTGAATACAATTTCAAAACATTTAGGAGGTACATACAACTGTATTTAGAAGTCTAGATAATGCTTTGACCATGAAGTTCGATATATCGATCATAGATGCATATGTCACTAAAGTGAATTTCACTTTTACACCATACTTAAATATTTCACATTGTTTTTACAGTCCTAAAAAAATCCATTAAACTGGCTATGGTTTATGATTTCATTCGAAAGCATGGTATGTTTTTTCTTTGCGGGCTATTAAATTCCTGTTACACCCATCTTAATTTATTTTCTGGTATTATTATTATTCCCTTTTGCTTCGAGTCAATGAACTACAATCCAGTTGTTCCACAAATTAAATCGTTGCCAATGTCTACACTTACAAGGAAAGATTACATGCTATGATTGTGGCAATGCGAACAAAGCGTGTTTCCGGCCTTATTCCTTTATGCAACAAGAATGGCAAATACACATGCCATATTCATGTACGGTAAGCAATAAAAACGAAACAAATGAACGTAAAAGAACATGTTGCAACGTCGTTAACTTCAACAATATAAATTAGCATCCACATTTTTACAACATAATAGTAAACAACTACACCAATACAAATCAAGCCGCCTACGGGAGTACAACAATCAACAAAAGAAATACAAACATAATACCAGCGACAATGAATTGACTCATATTCCAGAGCCCATGTAAATGTTGGTTGTTGGTGATGACGGCGAATCTCGGCTACTGTGAAGAAACCAATGGTATCAAGGTAGCGAGGAGAGTATGATGCATGGTAACGGGAAGGGCCGTAGAATCGCACGATGCGCCGAAATAGGCAAGCGAGACGTGTAGTAATCCACAATGTCTAAGGCGGATAGAGAGAAGGACCGAAAGGAGAATGTTGGCTGGGGTAGAGTGGCGACAGAAAGTAGATTGATTGCTATGCAGCAAAAGCCGGATCGGGAGTATGGCACGACATATGCTAGATTTATCATTGCACTGAGATCCATTGACAAATATAGTCATGCACATATTTGACCGAGTTACAAAGATCTACCTGTTGTGTTAATTAGTTCACCTAATTGATAGTCAGATTGTTTTTTATGATTTACTAGTACATCTCTTTATATATTTTGATCCATATATCGTGCTCATAGTAGATACTACATTGTTCAAGGATAGTTGAAGTTCTGGGTTTGTTCCAAGTCAAATTTGTTTATGTTTGACCGAGTCTATAGAAGACTCTTTACCGACAAAAAAGAAGAAGACTTGGGAGTATTTCTTCTAGTATAGATTGATATCACGAAGAAGGTGTTTCCAAGAGATTGCATTTTAATTCTTAGTTATAGGAGTTACTTTGTATTTTTGTTTGGATCTTGTATCCAAAGCAGTGTACCTGTAATAGTGATGAGTAAGAATAAAATTATAAGTGTTTCTAAAAAAATTGAAACAGAAGAACCATAGAGAGCGTGCTTCTCGTGCCTGCATGGCCTTACTGGACATTATGTCGATCTACCTACCATGGTGGAGATCTGCCACGCGGACGTGTCCTAATCTTCTGATTGGCTAGCAATTAATGGTGACGGGCCATGCGTTGGGTGATCGATCGGTGTCACACTCACACGGCTATATATACGGGCGGGCTGCTAGCCAGCTTCAAACTCACAGCAAGACTTGGTAAAGGCGGCCGAAGAAGCAAAGCTGACTAATCTGCAACCATGAAGATGAAGAGATGCATCCTGCTGATGCTCGCACTTGAGGCCGCCGTCCTCGTCGCCGGCCGCCCCTCCGCTGTTGCCGTCTCCAACGACGTGGGCACCATTCTCATGCCGACCGAAGGCAAAGGTACGGCGATGCATGCGTGCGTGAACTCTTTTCTCTAGTCCTTATAGAACCTCATCATCACATGCTCACAGCCGTCAGCTCGTTGAGGGCTTGCAGGGCAAGTGGGAACGGCGGCGGCTTCCAGGCCATGGGATTGCTGCGACAACACCATATGCACCAGGTCCTTGCCGCCAATCTGCATCTGTCTGGACGAGGTCGACGAGTGCGCCTCCACCTGCATGGCCTGCGTGCCGTCCGTCTCAAACCCATTCCGCCGCGTCTGCGGAGACCGGTACTACGGCGACCCCGGGCCCAAGTGCACCTACAACACCGTCGCCGGCGACAACAACGACGACGCCCTCGTAGCGGCGGCGGCAGAGGAGGAGAAGCCGTGGGAGTGCTGTGACATGGCTCTGTGCACCAGGTCATACCCGCCGATGTGCCGCTGCGTGGACGAGGTCGAGCAGTGCGCTGCAACCTGCAAGAGCTGCGGGGTGTCCATCTTGAACCCGTTCCGCCACGTCTGCAACGACTGGTACAACGGCTTCCCAGGTCGCAAGTGCACCGAGGCCGCCCACGCCGGCGGTAATAACTAGCACCTGCGTTGATCAACGCCATCAAGAGTGCACTTGAATTTCCCCTGCATGCAATGTGTTACAAATTACAATAAAATAAAATAAAAAATGGATGGCCGGCTGGCTGGCCTGCTACCGCTACTGCTTGCCTGAATGGTGATCAGACAAGCATGCATGCATGAATAATGACGAGTCGAGCGTCTGCATGTTGAAATATTTCAATTATGAATGGTGTGGTTTTCTTCCCGACAAGTTGAAGTTGCTTACCACATGTCCACCTGGTGAATAGTGTGATCGTTTGATCTCACATGGTCTCGCTAAAACTCTCAGGGAAAATATATATCTCTACTCCTATAAAAGACCCACTTCGTAAGGATTGTGTATCTGCCATCCGTCATTTCTAACCACCTGTCTACATCTAACACATGCGAGGCAAGCTATCATGTTTTTGCAAAATGACCCATGTCACCAGTGGCGTAACCATCGTTGGCCGACGCCCCGGGCCAACAGCCTAAGTTACACTAGCTACAGTGTCCTTATTACTAGAAGTTGCTACAGTCAATGAATGGGTGGATAGCCACGCCGCATGCCATGGCCCTAGTTACCTCGGGCCTGGCTACTCCCCTGCCTGCCATTTTGATCTATATTTGCAAAGAACCCCTTAGTCTCTTTAGAAATCTCCGTTCCTCCCCATCGCATCCAAACATATATGAAAAATAAATTTTGGGCAAAACCTAACATACTTTTAGTGATATATATACCAAAAATAGGGTGATTTTCTCTAGAGTATGTGAAAATTCATTATCCTATCTTGCATCCGTTGCAACGCAAGGGCACTTTGCTAGTTTCTAAAATAAATACCAAGAATAACTATGTTATCTCTAAATCAAGCTGCAAATTTATTTTCTTTTTTTATCAGGATCACACCCCCACCTTCATTTTCGTTAGGCTTTTGCTAATGATCGAGCACCTGATTTTTAATTAATGCCAGTCAAATCCATGGCTGTTGATTTCTTTTTCAAAATTTGTGTGGCTTGGCGGCCATGGGCAGGAATCAACTGGACGGTTTTTCATATATTTTTTTGTTGACTTCGTTCGCTCTATTGGAAAGCCTGTCGAGGGCTGTGGGCCCTTGGCTGAAAGCTATATCACTTTCTCCCTTCAGCTTCTCTTAGTCTCCTTGTTTTTTTGCGGCAATCAAGAGAGCTTTATTAAATCACAGCAGACCTAGGACAATCAGCCATCAAGCTGGTCACTAGAAAGCTAGGTATCACATCGAGCCAGCATTCGGTCACATTCAATGTGCAAGCATGTTTAGCACAGAGATGAGCCGGAACATTAGCCGAACAATTTATATGAAGTACATTAAATAAATAGAAATTGCTAACTAGCTCTCCAATTTCAAGTAAGATTGGAGCCACAATTAAACGAGAATTGTGGCGAGTATTCCAGAGTTGCACCAACTCCTGGCAGTCCAACTCCATGATCACATGTGTGAGTCCTCGTAGGCTTGCGAAACGAGCCCCCTCAAGCATTGCCAATGCCTCCGCGATTAGTGGATCCGAGATCCCCAGGTGCGGCTTAGACCATGCTCCCAGGTATGCATAAGTGGATCGAGCGATGCCACCCGCACCGCTACAATATCTTCAAAGTTGATAGCCCCTTCTGTTGTAATCTTGACAATGCCCGAGTCCGGTGGCTTCCAACCATAACCTGGTAGAATTTTTGCTGCACTACGTGGCAATTCCAACAGAGCTAGTGACACCTTGATGGATCGCAAGGAAATCATAGGATCAAGACCCTCCTGATCATGCTTAATTCTGTTCCGTGAATGCCATATAGACCACATAATGGTAATGATTTTTGGCCGGTCCTTATCATCTACCATTGGGTGACATAGAATGTCCCTTGCCCACGAGCTAGGATGTAACCTGGGCAGCCAAATATCAAACCAAGCGCGGGCTACCGCCCAGAAACATTTGGCATGAGAGCATAGCATTAATGCATGTTGTAGATCTTCCTCCATAGCTAAACAGATGTTGCATCTATTTATTTGTGCAATGTGCCTCAAGTTGAGAGTGTGTTCATCAAGTAAAATTCCTCGTAGAACTCGCCACCAGAACACCCGTACCTTTGGCACCACGTTGAGCTTCCAAAGAGCCTTCCACATCTTTGATCATTCCCTGAAGTACCGGTAACCGACCCTTCCTCTAGAGCAAGACGCTCTTTCTGAGTCACGAGAGTGCGATATGCTGTCTTAACAGTGTAGTTGCCCGAAGCATCAAAAGCCCACGCATAGAAATCCTCACCACCGCCCTCCAATCCACATCAATATTTTATGAAAAATTATAATATGTTTCAAAGAAAGTTCATAAAAATTTAAAAACATATATACGTCATAAAGATAAAAGTTTGACTGGTTCTAAAAAATGTTTCGTCGCACAACAAAATGTCAACATTTATCTGAAAAATCTTTTACATATACTTGAAAAAATGTTGAAAACAGGTATTTGAAAACATATCGTATATTTGACAAACATTTGTCAAAAATAGGTTCCACATGTATACTAAAATAATGTGTATTCAAAAAACTAGACATGTGTTGAAAAATAGGAAGGAAAATACAAAAATCAGTGAAGAAACAAAAAAACCAAAGAAAACCAGGGAAGAAACCGAGAAACGCAAAAAACCGATAACCAAAAATACCAAGAAGAAAAAGAAAAATAATTGAGCCAGAGGAACTACAGTACTGGGCAGGCCCACTACCTCGAGCCTAGAGACTGAGTTATGTCTTGCATCGGGCACGAAATGGTCCTGGCATACCATAGCATGTACTCCATGCGCCCTATAAGATAAGACGTTTTTTGATACTACACTAGTTAGTGTCAAAAAAATGTTTTACATTATGAGACGGGGCTTTCCCATGTTTACCTCACGTTGGTATTTCAATCTAACAGGCCGACCCCGTCTTGTCCTTAGCTGGTCCATCACATCTTATCCCTGCAACCCCTAAAATAAAACATCTTATCCCTACAGATCCGTCAAGAAAAAGAAAAACATCTTATCCCTACAGACATGTCAAAAGAAAAAACATCTATCCCTACAACAGCTCGTTTATGTCTCCCTCCCACCGCCCTCTCTCTCTCTCTCTCTCTCTCTCTCCAATTAGAGTATTATGTATCTTCTCATTTCCGTGTACGAATAATAGATAAATATGTTTTTCTTGGTGTTTCCAAAGAAAGGCAAACTTTCGATTCAAATATTAAAATCATGTAAATTGGTTTTAAAAACAATTTCAATATGTTCAAAATTCACAATTATTATTTTCTGACTATTTAAAAATATTTTTTTGATGACTACTTTGATAAACTATTTAATTTGAAAATTTGTGATTTCAGATATTGGAGAACATAGTTTCAAACATTGAAACAACCAGTTTCATACATTGAAAAAAAAGGAGTTTCAAATATTGAGCCAAACAGTTCCACACAGATATTTCGATAATATGCAATTATTTCAACTATTTCACTTGTCAAAAGTTATATTTCAATTGTTTCACCAATTTCACATATCACAAATATCAAGTTTGCAAATCATTATTTCAATAGGATGCAACCATTGCAAACTAAACTAGTGAAACAGAAATGGTTCAAATCAGGTTAAGCAAAAAAATGCTTAACTAAATCATAAACAAAATCAGTCCTAGGAAAGATGCTTCAAGAAACCCAGGCTCTATTTGGTTTTTTCCCGCGTACTGTACTACATCTTTTTTGTGGTTCAGCCCCTGCAGTAAATTGGTCTGCGTGGCACTGTTTATTTTACCCAGCTTGACCCTCCATCGAGAAAGGCCGGCCCTTCGAACGATCGATTAGCCAGCCCACAAGTGAGGTCCGGTGTGGGCCCAAAAGTTAGTGCATTGGATCCAGTCGATTTCGTTGTCACCTGCAATTCATTCATTATCAGGGTACGTACCCATGCTGCAATCAAGGTAAGGGAGAACGTGGTTCACGTGACTGCATGTACTGATGTACGGCTGTCTGTGATCTGTCTAGTCATCATCCACATCCACGAGGATGGGGCGTCGACCCGTTGGCTGGGCAGCTGAGGTTGCTGCCAGCCCATCCGAGTTCGAATCCCGGAATGGGCGCCCCGTGCTTATGGAGTTTCTCCTATAAAGACAATGAGGGTTAGCCCTTGGGTTGGTCTTATTTTTTTTTTATCATTCACATCCATACATATGTGCACGTGTCCTTATCTGCTCGCAGGCAGCGATGTCCACGCGTTAGGTGATCCATCGGTGTCACAAGGCTACATATACGGCTGGCTGCCATAGCCAGCTTCACACGCACAAGCAAGCTCACTACACACGCCATGGGGATGAAGCGATGCATCGTTCCTAGCATCCTGCTGATGCTTGCATTGCAGGCAGCCCTGCTCGTCGCCGGCGACGTGGGCGACATTCTCCTGCCGAGCCAAGGCCAAGGTGCGCCTGCGTCAACTCCTTTCTTCTCCGGTTCCTGGCTTCTTTCATGCGTCCATGAAGATCAGAAACTGATTAACTGAGGGCTTGCAGTTGCAGACGAAGCAGCCATGGCGGCCAAGAAGAGGCCGTGGAAGTGCTGCGACCAGGCGGTGTGCACCCGCTCCGAACCGCCGATCTGCCGCTGCATGGACCAGGTTTTCGAGTGCCCCTCCACCTGCAAGTCCTGCGGGCCGTCCATGGCCGACCCGTCCCGCCTCGTCTGCCAAGACCAGTACGTCGGCCTCCCCGGGCCCATCTGCAGGCCGTGGGAGTGCTGCGACTCGCCTACGTGCACCAAGTCCAACCCGCCGACGTGCCGCTGCGGGGACGAGGTCGACGAGTGTGCTCCGACCTGCAAGACCTGCCTGCCGGCCAGGTCGCACCCTTCCCGCCGCGTCTGCATCGACAGCTACTTTGGAGCCTTCCCTCCTGCGTGCACGCCGTCAGAGGCTGTTCCGCCGGTGTAACTAGCACGCCATTGATCACGCGATCAACTTCGTCGAGTGTTGTGTAAGAATAAAATAAAAATGGATGGCCGGCTACTGCTAGTAGTCTATATGTGTGGTGGACACATTATACTATGAATAAGACAACATGGCAATGTCTAATTTTAAATGAACGGTGTAGTTTTCTTCAGTTTTACAGGATCTCTTTTTCCTAATGCATCTTCAAGGCGGACCCTTAACCCCACACATGTTTCCGGACCGTGCTGTTTGGGTACTGTTTGTCATTCAACGCTGTCTTGTATCGGTCCGTCAAGCAATTCGGACGTATTATTTCGGCAAATCCGAGACAAATGTAGAAAAAGTTTGCGGAAGTCCGGACATCCATATAACAAATCCAACACAAATATGAAGGAAGGTGTGGCTGGCTGGCTTGATATTTGGCGGAAGCACACAAAATAGTCATTAATAAACTATCGGCGGAAGGCACATATTATATCATGGATGTTTCAAGTATATTTGGCGGAAGGCACACCAAATAGAGTGATTAAATCATTGATGTTTAGATGTTTGGCCGGAAACATGGTTTGCCTTCCGCCAAATAAAAAGCTAGGTGTTTTGTAGGAATCATGACATGTTTGATGGAAGACTATTTAGCTTAGTACTTTTTTTGATGAATTAAATTTAACAGACTGACGTTTATGGCTATGGTTGGATGGCTGGCTCCCGTATCCGTGTCCGAACATCAGTTTTTGCGGGTTGGTGTTGGAGATGCCCTAAGAGGCTACGTGAACATATTTTAAGTGTCACAAAAATTTTGAACACACCAATAGAAATTTAAAAATACATGAAAATTATTTGCGCCGAAGACTGCTTCCTCTTACAACCATCGGCAGCCTGCCGTGAACAAAATTCGTTGGCGTCTCTTGGCCACCATTTTAGCGGAGCAAACTTGTTTAGAATTAGGAGTTTTTTGTAAAATAAAAATTAGGACCTCATAGTAGCAGTGGTTGATAAGTTGTTAATGTAAACCAGAAGTGGCCTGCGACCGCGATCTTCGTCAAATCACCGTCTCGGAGAGTAGCATCCAAGAGCATGTCCGGAGGAGCCTCGTTTGGTCAGGAAGAGTCTCTCAGGCTCCCCGACGGGGTTGACACTGGCTAACCACTTTATCCACTCCGCAAGACAACACGGCCAAGAAAAACTTAGAAAAGGAAATACAAGACTCAAAGAATTTGATCTGTGAACACACCATTTTTCACACGCCTCCCGACAATGCAAAGAGGCATCACTAAGATGAGGGTGAAGAGTAAGTGCTTATTTAACATTGATGATGACACCATTTCCACGTCGGTTCCGAACGGAGACAAACTTTAAATGTATTCCTAACCCTATTACCATCACACACGAAAGGCTGGCTGCCCCCTCCTTGTGAAGCTTTGATGGGGACTCCGGGACTATCCCTGGTGGCCCGACCAGGGACTCGTCAAGTGCGTGAATGAAAAAATGCTCTTCCCAGTCCTAGTTGACAAAACGGAAGTGCTCATCCAGCACGTACTTTTGGCGGAAATGCTACATGGTGGTCTCTAGCTGAACTCGCGCGTCAGCCATCCATGGCGGGGCAGGGGGTGGGTGAGGTTGGCACAGTGAGGACTTCAGTTGTGTGACCGGAACGAAGGGGCACTAGTAGAAAACAGGACTTTAGTTCTAGCCGGATGGGAGCAATAGTCCCGGTCGTGTTAGTATCAGTCCCGGTTCGAGTGGCTAAGACGCCGGTCGGGCTCGGCAGGCATCAATCCTGGTTCGACTGGGACCTTTCACTAGTAGAAAAAGGGTCAAACGTGAAGCACATTAGTGCCGGTTTGTATTTGAGCCGGCACTAATGTATACATTAGTGCCGGTTCCAACGGCTAGCCGGGCCGCTTTCATTAATATCGGTTCGTGGCGAACCTTTAGCACCGGTTCGTGCCACGAACCGGTACTAATGAGAGTGGTGGCAGGATGTTGTCAGACAGGTGCCCCTTCAGCCCCTTTAGTACCGGTTCTTGGCACGAACCGGTACTAAAGGTCGTCCTACATAGACCCTTCGTCCACCCGAGCTCACTCTGTTCTTCCCCTTTCCCCTCTCCTCTCTGTTCTTCCCCTCTTCCTCTCGAGCTCATCACACATTTTGCCCAAAATTTGTCAAGATTTGAAGGCCCCCATCCATTAAATGACCACAAAGGTTAGCAACTTTGTCATTTCATCTCTCATTGCTAGATTAGCTCTTGCAATGCTTTATATAGTGATTAATTTGTGAGTTTAGTAATTTAGGAGGATATATATATATGTGCTAGTATTTGATTTATATGCAATTTGAGGTCAAAAATAACATTTAGTTTGCATATGTAGGTGTGGTTTACTTAGTGCCTTCTAAATCTCCATCATAGCCACCGTCGATCGCCCGCACCGTCCCGTCGCCGGCACCACCTTGTGGTGAGCCTCTAGTTCATGAAATTTTATATAAAAATTGATGTTTGTGTGATTTGGATATATAGTTACTCGTATAATTATCTTACCCGTACGTTGTTTGTTATACATATAGTGCCATGGTTTTGAATCCGTCCCCGTCGGCCTTAGTCCTTGTTATGATTCGGATGTGGTATGTATATTCTCTTTTAAAACTAGTTGCATTTCGTGTTTATGACAAATTATGCCCATCAAGTTGACATAGAAATTTTTTCTAGGAGGTATGTGAACCAGAAATTCCAACCGACCCTATTGCCGAGAGGTTAAATTTAGTTGAAAGAGAAAACGAGTACTTGAAAGAAAAATTGAAAAGAATTGAGGGGGAGAAGATGGAATTGGAGTTGCATGTTGCCGATGTCGTCGATGATCACAAGATGAAGATGGAGAAAATGCGCTTGAAGATTAGAAAGATTAGAAAATATGCCATCGATAATGAGGCTTGGTATTATTATGCTGTTGGATCCATTGTTACCTTAGTTGCGATCTTGATCGTATTTGTTGTTGCATTTAAATGCTTTAGTTAGAGAGTTATTTGTTTGTTGCATTTAAGTGTTGTATGAACTTTATGTATGAACTTGTATTAATTTGGTCTATTCGGTGTTGTGTAATGAAGATGAGCCGGCAATGGATGTACGATGACCGATGCTCTCCCCAGTTCGCTGAGGGCGTGCATACTTTTCTGCTTGCGGCTGAGGCAAACAAGCGGGCGGATGGTTTTATGCCTTGTCCATGTGCTCGCTGTAAGAATGGTCACAATTACTCTACGTCAAGAACCATTCACGTCCACCTGTTTAAGTCCGGTTTCATGCCCCATTATAATGTTTGGACCAAGCACGGAGAAATAGGGTTATGATGGAAGACAATGAAGAAGAATGGGACGACGACATCTATCCTGGCCATGGGTTCCCTGAATACGATGATACAACAATGGGGGAAGAAGCTGAGCCGGTAATGCGGGAAGAAGCTGAAGAAGAGGCATCAGATGAGCCCGTTGATGATCTAGGTCAGGCCATTGCCGATGCAAAGAGAAACTGCGCAAGTGATTTGGAGAAGAAGATGTTGCAGCGCATGTTAGAGGATCACAAAAAATTGTTGTACCCAAATTGCGTAGGTGACAAGAAAAAGCTGGGCACCACACTGGAATTGCTGCAATGGAAGGCAGAGAATGGTGTATCTGACAAGGGATTTGGAAAGTTGCTAGTAATGATAAAGGATATGCTTCCAAAGGACAACGAATTGCCCGAGAGTACGTACGAAGCAAAGAAGGTTGTCTGCCCTCTAGGGTTAGAGGTGCAGAAGATACATGCATGCCCTAATGATTGCATCCTCTACCGCGGTGAGTACGAGGATTTGAACGCTTGCCCGGTATGTGGTGCATTGCGCTATAAGCTCAGCCGCGATGACCCTGGTGATGTCGAGGGCCGGCGCCCCAAGAAGAAGATTCCTGCCAAGATGATGTGGTATGCTCCTATAATACCACGGTTGAAATGTTTGTTCCAAAACAAAGAGCATGCCAAGGCGATGCGATGGCACAGAGAAGACTGTAAGAAAGACGGAAAGTTGAGAGTACCCGCTGACGGGTCGCAGTGGAGAAAAATCGAAAGAAAGTACGGAAAGGAGTTTGCAGATGACGCAAGGAGCGTATGGTTTGGTCTAAGCGCAGATGGCATTAATCCTTTTGGGGAGCAGAGCAGCAACCATAGCACCTGGCCTGTGACTCTATGTTTGTATAACCTTCCTTCTTGGTTGTGCATGAAGCGGAAGTTCATTATGATGCCAGTGCTCATCCAAGGCCCTAAGCAACCCGACAACGACATTGATGTGTACCTAAGGCCATTAGTTGAAGAACTCTTACAACTGTGGAATGGAACAGGTGCACGTGCGTGGGATGAGCACATGGGGGAAGAATTTGACCTAAAAGCGTTGTTGTTCGTGACCATCAATGATTGGCCTGCTCTCAGTAACCTTTCAGGATAGACAAACAAGGGATACCGTGCATGCACGCACTGTTTGGACGATACAGACAGTATATATTTGGCTAATAAGAATGTGTACCTGGGACATCGTCGATTTCTTCCGAGCAGGCATCCCGTAAGAAAGAAAGGCAAGCATTTCAAAGGCGAGGCGGATCACCGGACGAAGCCTCGCCACCGTACTGGTGCTGATGTACATGATATGGTCAAGGATTTGAAGGTGGTCTTTGGAAAGGGTCCTAGTGGACAACCTGTTCCGAATGACGCTGACGGACGCGCACCCATGTGGAAGAAGAAATCTATATTTTGGGACCTGCCCTATTGGAAAGACCTCGAGGTCCGCTCCGCAATCGACGTGATGCACGTGACGAAGAATCTTTGTGTGACCCTGCTTGGCTTCTTGGGCGTGTATGGGAAGACAAAAGATACACCTGAGGCACAGGAGGACCAGCAACGTATGCACGGAAAATACGGCATACATCAGGGTCATGCAAGCTATGCTCTTACCAAAGAAGAGAAGGAAATCTTCTTTGAATGCCTGCTCAGTATTAAGGTACCGTCTGGCTTCTCGTCGAATATAAAGGGAATAATAAACATGGCAGAAAAAAAGTTCCAAAACCTAAAGTCTCATGATTGCCACGTGATTATGACACATCGGCACATAGTTCTTTCTGGGAAGAGAAACATCGTGGGAGTGGATGACAAGACAGACAAGTCAGAAGATTATGAAAAGTTTGATGAAATTGCTCCATTCACAGTGAATATTGACCCGAGCATCCTGTTAAATGATGAAGATTTTCCATGGCTACGACGCAAAAGGACACACGCGAAGAAAAAGTTTCACACCCAAAGATCTGGGATGTGATCGTCTTAACTATCATCATTTTCTTCTGTGTTTCACACCCAGGAGGGAATCTCTGTAATAGTTAGGGTAGCTAGTTATGTGTTTTGGCATTTAAAACGCGAAGAAATTTTATGTGCAAGCAAATTCTTTCATGCATTACTGATTTTTTCAGCTAAATGATCCTGAAATTGAAAAGCATTTCAAATGAACTCAGAAAAGGATGAAAGTTGGCATGGTATCATAATTTCACCCACATAGCATGTGAAAAAAGTAGAGAGGGTTACCGCAAAAACTGGATGCACTTTGTGTACAAAATGGACAATCTGTTTCTAAGTATCAGGGTTTCGGACGAAAACTCATCCGTTACAAAGGCATTTCATTTTTTAAATAACCTAAGCATTACCAAATTGAATATAATGATAAAACACACTAATATTAAACATAAGAAAAAGAATCACTGAAAAATCTATTTTCAAAGTTAAGTTATTCACAAAAATAAATAAAGCAAAAAATAAGAAAAAAAGCCCACCTACTGGGCCACAGCGACCTGCATACGACTAGAAACCCAAATTCAAGTTGGGCCAGGATGCAGGCCCGCTAGCCCAATAGGCCCAACAGGGCATCGCAGAAGAGGTAGGCCCAGTAGGCCTGCTTAAGAGAGAAGCTCGAGACAGCAGCGACGGCGGGGCTTATAAGCAGGTGCGAGTGCCCCTCGGCTAGCGAGGTGGGACTAAACTTTTGTGCCCCTCGCCTGGCAGCGCACACCCTTTAGTACCGGGTCGTGGCACCAACCGGTACTAAGGGGGGGCCTTTAGTACCGGTTGGAGCCACCAACCGGTACTAAAGGGGGTCGCTTCCCGCCGCTTGGGCTAGCCAAAACAGACCTTTAGTACCGGTTGGTGGCTCCAACCGGTACTAAAGGTGGGTTCTATATAAGAAAACACTTCAAAATTTCGTCAGTTTCTCATCTCTCCGTCTGCTTCTTCTCCTCTGCACCGTCGCCCGCCGCCCCCGCCGTCTCCATATCCCTCGTCGCCGCCCCGTCCCCGTCGTCGCCGCCCCGTCGTCCCGTCCCCGTCGTCCCCGTCGTCACCACCGCCCCGTCCCGGCCGCGTCGTCACCGTCCCCGTCGTCGTCGCCGCCCCGGACCGTACGTCCCCGTCCCCGTCGTCGCCGCGCCCGTCGCCATCCCCGTCGCCGCGCGCCCCCCGTCGCCTCTCGCCTCGCCGGCCGGTGAGCGCGCACACACACACACATACATTTCTGTTTTTCAGAAATTGTTAGACATTTTTCTGTTTTTTAGAAATAGTTAGAAATGTTAGAATTGTTAGAATAGTTAGAAATGTTAGAATTGTTAGAATTGTTAGAATTTTTTCTGTTTTTTAGTTATAGAAATAGTTATAAAAAAGTTAGAATTGTTAGAAATTTTTTCTGTTTTTTAGTTATAGAAATAGTTATCAAAAAGTTAGAATTGTTAGAATTTTTTTTTGTTTTTTAGTTATAGAAATAGTTATAAAAAAGTTAGAAATTTTTCTTTTTTTTAGTTATAGAAATATTAGAAATGTTATAGAAATGTTAGTTATATATAGCATTGTTAGAAATGTTATAGAATGTTAGAAACATTAGTTATCAAAATCCAATCATTAAAAAATATTAGTTATCAAAATCTATTATTCGAGACGATGTATTCGAGATTATATCTATTATTCGAGACGATGTATTCGAGATTATATCTATTATTCGAGACGATGTATTCGAGATTATATCTATTATTAGAGACGATGTAATTTGAATACTAAATTGTTTTATATTTCTTTTGGCATAGTTAAATAAAAGCTATGGCGGACAATACCAACAGAGAGGGAGAACAGACCATGTTCGATATAATACGCGGGCGAGATGATGATCAGAATGAAGAAGATTATGACGGCTCCGAATTTCTAAACAACACCGGAGAGGGTGATATGATATTCGATCGCGACGACCGAGAAGATGAAGTCATGAATTGCGACGAAGAACATGTTGATCCTGAAACAACAAACACCGGCGAGGTATATATATTTATATAAGCAGGAATCTGGTGATCATCGCATGTTTTAAATGAGTTGAAGATATATTAACGAATCGATCTTTCTTCTTTCAGCTATCCGGATCGAGCAAATCTTCAGGCAAAAGGACGAAACGAGGCCCGAACAAAAAGTTGAAGGAGGGCGTAAAGTACAATATCGAGGCATTCAAACCTAATGGCGAACCATTAGCGCCTAAGAAGATTGCGGACAAGTTCGTTCGTCAGTGCGGAGTTCTTGTGAAGGACCAACTCCCGATCTCCCTTCAAGAATGGAGAAAGCCAGCAAAGCCACGTCCAAATGTTACTTTTGTCGACGAGAATAAAAAAAACTGCTTTGGGATACTCTCATGGAACATTTCACCCTACCAGATAATTTCACAGATGCAGATGTGCGGAAAGTCAAGGACGCTGCTTTTAGGAAGATGGCGGTTGCATTCAAGAACCACAAGAGAACGACGTGGGAGAAGTACGTCAAGGGAGGAAGGAAGACTCCAGTATTCGAGGGGATACTAGAGAATCAAAGTGCTCATTGGGACGATTTCGTGAAATTTAAGGATTCAGAATTAGCTTCGGTCGAGAATAAACAAGAAGAATGCCGAAAAAAGGATAAGTTCCATAAGCTGGGACCAGGTGGCTACGCGGTGGCAATGCCTAAGTGGGATAAGTCTGAGAAAGAGATGAAGGATGCAAGTGTCACTCCGGTTACTAAGAGCTGGCCCCCCAGGTGCAGGACTTGGTTCTATGCGCATGGGGGGGAGTTGGACCCAAAGACAGGCAATGTTTCGACGAAGGCATGTCTAAACGGAGCCGATGATGCGCTACTTGTTGCAATAGAAGAGGCTCGATCGGGGGTGTTCCAGCCCAACAGAGAGAACAACGAGCTTACGCGTGCCTTGGGAAATCCTGAACACCCGGGAAGAACACGAGGCAAGGGCGCTATTCCGTGGTATGAGGGGTTTTCGGACTGGAACGCCGACTACAGAACCCGTGCGAGAAAGAAGATTGCGGAGGAGAAGAAGAGGAAGATGGAGGAGGAGCAGAGGAAGCGGGACTATGAACGCCTTCAAGGCCTAGAAGCAAGTCAAACGGAATTGGCCGCTAAATTCCAGCGGCAACAGGAGCAGATCGACTCACTTAGCCAGCAAAGGGGGTCTCAGCAGCTGCAGCAGCTAGCGGATGATTCAGCATTGGATACCACCGCCCCATCCATGCCGAGAAGCAGCGTGGGTTCCGCCCCGGGCGACGCACTAGTGCTGGATAGATACCCCGTGGATGACATCACGAAGAACACTAACTGCGAGCTACACTTCAAAATGAAGAACATATCCATGAAGGTGGCGGACGCCGTTGCTTTTTCAAATTCCCCCGATGCAACCTTCCATTGCAACCCGATTCCAGCGGGCTATGCTCGTGTCTTGGTTGATGAGGTGGTGGACCCATATTCGGAGCTACAGCTTGACATTCCTCACTACAAGGATACCTGCTATAAAGCAACATAATTTCTACAACATTTGAACTATATGTTGCAAATTTTTCAATAGATACGCATTATTATCGATGTACCATATGGGTTGCAGATTTGTCATGACCTATACATATGGAAAACAGAGCAAAGGAGAGAGAGACGCAAAAAACAGAGCCCCCGATTCCCCTCATCTCTCCCAGATCGCCGCCACCTCTCCCTCCTCCGATCCACCTCGCCGCCGGCCCTTCCCTTCCCCTCATCCCACCGCGCAGCTCCGGCGGCTGCTGGATCCATCGCATCCCCCACCCACCCATCCCTCTCGCGTCCGATCTCTAGCTCTCTTCACACGCCTCCTCGCCATCTGCGACGGCTAATTCAGGCGACGTCCGGCGAATCCCGCCATCACGAAGCATAGCCCGAGGTCCCCATCGAAACGCAGCGTCGTCCCATGCGACTAGATCCGCTGCTCACGGCTACCCCCGCCCTGGCAAGGGTTTCGGCCGTCGGCTCCGGCACCGGTGGCCAGGTCGTCCTCCTCTGGTACTCCTCTCTTCCGGTGAGTGCATCCCTTCCCCTGGATTCATCCTCTCTTTCTCTTCCCCTTCCTCTAACCTCTATTTTTTCTCCTCTTGTAGACGTGCAGGGAGGAACAGGCTGCGTATGAACTCCATCGTGACGCTACTGACGGTGATGTCAATGGACGAGATGTGCCTCGGCGTCGACGAGCATGCACTGAGGCGGGAAGTGGAAAAGGAATACATCGCCAAGCGAACTCAATGGTACGATGCTGGAGGTGGAAGACGTGGCCAACATGGCGCTGTATGTCGAGTCGGACGAGGCTAGGTATGTGACCATCACTTGGACTTCGAACTATCCCTGGGAGTTAAGGCTGAACCTTCTACATGTGTGTTGCATAACAACTACTAGACATTTGAATATATCCAATGCGACCTCACCCAAAAAGCATCAAGATAATTGATCAACCTGAAACTATGGATTTAGTAACCTCTTCGTTCTGTCAGTTTTCTTGATTATCTATGTCTGCCTGCTGCTTAGATTAAAAGCATTTGTTTGGCAGTGGCGGAGCGTGGCAAGAAGTGAAGAAACCAAGAGGGGGCCATTTTTTTAAAAACGAAATACGCATTACTAGGAGCAGTGTGAGCTGATGGTTCATTCTTTTTCAACACTGCTCACAAACAGAAGTAGACGAGTATATGGAGGTGTTATTTTTCAACCGGAAGTATAGCTGCTACTCACGTATGCAAGAACGACAGACAAATTATTTCCAGCCATAATTCAAGAAAACCAAGACTGTAATGGAGTATAGAATAAAAGCATGCAAAATGAGTACTTCGGAGTCATGCGTTGTGGATCAAGGCATTGACACAGCCGACCCGCCGGCAGCGACATGCCTCGTCGATCAAAGGCATTGGCACAGCCAACCGGCCTGCAGCAATGTCGAGCACGACGGTCACCACGTCGCGGCCTGAGGGACATTCTCAATGTGTTGACCTCGCCGCCGAAGGAGCAGAGACAATTGGTGCGGCACGAGGTCGTGACCGCGATGACCCTGCAGCCCGCGCACACGAGGTCAAGGGCTCGATGCAGGACTCATTGCCGATACTGGAGGAGGCGCCATGGCAGCACCAATAGGTCTTGCAGCATGCTACACGGTATTGCTCCGGCCATCTCTGGCCATGGATATGCCATCAATTGCAGGTTTCCTGCTTGCTATGGTGCACTGCAGGTCATCTTTGTTTCTCATACCAATGGTCACACTCACAGCCACCGTGTTGTAGCCCCTTTTGGCCTCCATGAGGCTCCGCCAGTGTCGTGTCGTATCATAGGGAAGGTTGCATATACGGACAATCGCCACATGCACAACACCAGTCACTGACTTAAACGAGTATTTAACCAAAAACTGCAGGTAGCGGGGCTTGCCGGCCGGTGGGGGCAAAGCGGTGGAGTGCACGTGAGGTGTTTGAGGAAATGCCAGAGAGAGGAGGAAGAAGATTGATGCTGACAGGTGGGCCCATCCTGTCAGAAAGGTGTTTAGAAGAGGCGAATCGGGCGCTTTTCTGACATGGTAGTTTTTAGTCAAAGATTAGACAAAAAGTGGTAGTTTTTCGCACAAAAACGTAAAGTGGTAGTTTTTCTGACATGTCCAGAACTAATGCCAAACATGCATAAATCCATATCTTGAATCTTATGTTCTTAAACAGCAACCATGCATGTAAGGACAAGCCATGTAAATAGGATTCAATCATATTCTAATATGTTTTATCCTTTTTTAGAATTGTAATTTTTTTGATGTCAATTATTCTTTACTGCAGGTAGCTCTCAAACTGTGCAGAGTCAAGATTGATGCTATGGTACCATTAATGATTCCAGCTGAAGATATTTGCAACCTGAAGTGTTACACAAGTTTACTATTGTGCCAATGTGTCATCATGTGTTTCCATGATTTTTGCAAACCTTTAATATATCCCCGGGTTCCTTTTCTTCTATGCTAGAATTGGTTTGGAAAAACTGTATGCAACTATGGCCATGAAATTGTATTAAGAATTATGCAAGGAGTGAGTCATCATTTCTTGAATGGGTTTGCAGTTCTAGCTCTTTGTATAAAAAAAGGGCAACCTGGTGCATGTAGCTCCCGCTTGCGCAGGGTACAGGGAAGGGTCCGACCACTTTGGGTCTATAGTACGCAGCCTTTCCCTACATTTCTGTAAGAGGCTATTTCCAGGACTTGAACCCATGACCTCATGGTCACAAGGCAGCAGCTTTACCACTGCGCCAAGGCTCCCCTTCAGTTCTAGCTCTTTGTATACCACACAATATTGTGTCATGTCTTGATATTATTATAACTTTAATATGATCCAAACACACACAACTTCCTACAGAAAACTTATTATGAATTTTCTTTTGGCAACGTTTATGAAACACAAATGAAGTAAGATGCCAGAAATCAATTGAAGAAATTGATGGAAATTGGTAGAAAATTATCTTTCTAACATTTCAGTATTAGCAAACTGATTCTAATGAGAATAGTAGATTTGTATACGCCATACAGTAGGGTGTGGATTCATTCCTTAAGGCTGGCTTATAATTATGTTCTAATTATAGTTTCTGTGTCAGCCCATTCTCTTTCATTGTATACTTTTAATGATAACAGAGCGACTTCTTTTATAAATTCTTAGCTTCTTTTATAGATTCTTAGTTACTCATGTATGCAGGTCAGCATCAAGGCTATGAAGCGAAAGATCAGACAAAGGTTTTCGCCATGTTTGTCCTTCAGCTTAGTAACTGTACGTCTAGTTCTTTCCCCTATTGTAGTCCTTTTATTTGCACCGTACTTCTTGAAAGATGATAACTTGCAATCATTATTGTAGAGTGGCCGTGCTTCTATTTATATTCCTGAAATAAACTGAAATTTCATTTGCATCTCTATAACTTCATTTTGTTAATAAAAAGGTTTGATTAATTAAGCAGTGCAATTACATGGCTTTATCCTTATTTTCCATTGTATCATGTCTCCACTTCTATCTAATAGGGATCGTAGCTCTTGCTATAGTTGTAAGTTGTGATCTTAAATGTATTTTTTTTTTGATATCGTGATCCTAAATGTACACTTGATGGTGCTGAAATTACAAATGAATTCTCGGCAGTGCATGTTGATATGGCACTTGTGAAAACTGAAGATTTGGTACGGAGTCGTAAAACGTGTAATATTCTCGGTAATGCAGAAAAACAAAGATTGCATTGCCCTCAACCTTTGTATGTGACATATCGTGCCTATATCACTACTTGCATCATGTCAATGCATTCTGTGTTAACAATTCATTTTGTTATTTTCTTTGTAGATTCAAAAGATATATGGCTGATTATATGGTTGCGTGGCAAGAATACTGCAATGATGATGATGGTGTTCTACTGTTCTGGTTCATGATGATGATGATAATGACGACAGACGCTTTTAGTTGTAGCTAAGTTGTAGGGATGTTGTTCCTGTTGGATGATGTTCGTGTTCCTCAGTTAAGTTTTTGTTAAGTTGTAGGGATGTTGATGGATGCTTTCAGTTTAGGTTTTAATGTCAAGAAAATATTTAGATTATGTATCACAATTGGATGAAGTTGCTCATGTAATATCTACTATTGTAATCCAGCAGTTCTATCCAATATATGATTTCGGATTTCGTCCTATGTATATTCCTTTTTTTTCCTCACTTGATATACATAATTATTACCATTATGTGGAACATTAATTTAATAGCTGGGATTATAGATATTCACATTATATATGTACTAGTCGCAAATTCTTGTTACCAAGCAATGAGATTTGGATTCCTGTATATTAAGCACCAACATATATAAGTGTTGTGAAATTTGGTTTTATGTGTTGTACTCTTGCAACGGCTCGTTTTACCAACGAAAGTATAAGCGTTGCATTATGCGCTAGCAACACTAGATAAGGCTACGCATCCCAAACCGTTGGTAAAGACACTAACAACGCATATATGGACTTTTAGATATGAAAAAAACCGTTGCTATAGGGGTGGTCCTATTGTAGTGCCTGGAGGTGACGACGAGCACACATTGGAAGAGGCCATACATCGTGTCATCCTATGGAGAAAGGATTGCATCATCTTTCGAAGTCCGCCACCGAGTCAGCAGACTCCCGCTCCTCCAAGTCCACCAACGCGTGAGGCCACTCCTCCTCCTCCAAGTCCGGCAAAGTCTCAGGCCACTCCTCCCCCAAGTCCGGCACAGCATCAGACGTCCACTCCTCCTCCAAGTCCGGCACAATCTCAGGCCACTGCAAGTCCGGCACAGCTTCAGGCCACTCCTCCTCGTCCAACTCAGCCCCGTCAGCCGTCTCCGCCGCCTCAGCAATCGCAGAAGAGACACCCCGCAGCTATGGTGCGTAGCGGTACGAGTCGAGGTCATAGTACAGGAAGTACAGGCGGAGGCAAGCGATATAAATATGGTCCAAACCTCACTACTCCTCTTCCTGTGAGGGCTTACAACAGGACCGAGGAGCAAACCAATGCCATAGTGCAGGCAGAACTCGACGCCCATTTTGGACCGAAACCGCCACCGCCGCCAAGGGAGAAAGTGCCTGTGGAAGTAGTTGACCACTTCATTCGTATGGCTCAACCACCAGCTCCTAAGCCTGTTGACACAGACTATGAGCGCCACATCAGGAAGTTACATCGACGACGTCTACAGAAGGAGGCGAGTGATGGGGTTATGTACCTAGGGTAGGGTCACGGACCTGTCCCAAGTAACTTACCCTAGGACATCCCTAGAAGAGGTCGCCTTCCAGTCGACCAACGAGGGTTCACTCGACCAACGAGGACACACTCGACTGGCCTGAAGGACTCGACCACGAAGACGCACTCGACCACCAGGAGGTCAAGAGGCACTCTGCACCGCAACGGCCTGTAATTAAGTAGACTTTATGATAGTAAAGGCACTTTATGTGGGGCGTTACCAGTAACGCCCCAGACTTAACTCACCTTAAACCTTCTCCTACGTGGGCTGGCTGGGGTCCTGGCACACTCTATATAAGCCACCCCCCTCCACAGGCAGAAGGGTTCGGCACCTTGTAATCCGTACATTCATAATCCACTCGACCGCCTCCGGGCTCCGAGACGTAGGGCTGTTACTTCCTCCGAGAAGGGCCTGAACTCGTACATCCTTTGTGCTTACAACCTCTCCATAGCTAGGACCTTGCCTCTCAATACCTACCCCCCACTCTACTGTCAGGCTTAGAACCACGACAGTTGGCGCCCACCGTGGGGCCGGTGTTTTAGCGATTTTGTGGAGAAGTTGCGATTCTTCCGAGTATTTTCATCATGGTGTCTGCTGGAGTTTTGATCGAGGGTCAAGAGATCCGTCTCGGCACTCTCACCTTCATCGCCGACGACTCCGCATGGCTCCAAGAGGCTCCGCTCGACGTTGATGCGCTCCCCGTCCGCGGTGCGACGCATTTCCGCGCATGTGTCCGCGGCGTTCTGTTGCGGCAACCGTCGACCCAGTATCGGTCAGTTCCTTCCACCCTCCCGGTCTCCCGCCAGCGCAAGCGCTCAGGTCGGTCGAGGCTTCAGCGATGGGTGAGTCGCGCGGTGGCTCGCCAGTCGACCACTACGCAAGTTGCGGCAATCGAGCCCAACGAATCTCTCTACGGCTTGTTCGATCAGTCGACTGGCTCCGGAGAGACTGCATCCGAATGCGGAAGCAGTGATCCAGCGGCGGAAATCCTGATGGTCAACGGGCCTCATAGCCCTCCCGGCTTCGCCCGCGGTGGGGGAGCAGGCGACGGCGGCGACCCTGCTCGAGGTTACGAAGAGTACCAGCCCGAGCCACTCGACTCTCTGCAAAGAGAAGAGCTTCGCCGCAGGAACGAGGATCCCCTGCGTATTCCTATCGCAGGAGAAACCCCCGAGGCTCGCGCCTTGGAGGAGGCGCGCCTGGCCAATTTGGCCGAGCGCACTCGACTGGAGAACCTTCAGCGAGCACTCGACGAGCGCGCGCGGCAACGAGTTCCCGACACCAGTCGACGTCAACTCTTCCCGCCGACTCAGGTATATCGAACCCCGATTCAGAATTTAGCAACAGCGACCCGTATAGCAGAGTCCATTCAGCCTTCGCAGTCAGAAGCTGGCAGAGGTTTGCTGCAGATCAGAGATCTGCTCCGGGCAGCAGGAGATCAGAATTCAGCCGTGTCTCAGTCGCGCAACAGGATTCACAGTCGATCTGTCACTGTGAATACGGTACAGTCGGCTCACAGCCCCAGATCGCCTCCGCGGCGCGAAGGGTATGAGCATCGGCGAGATCAATATGGCGACAGGCTCGACCGAGATGATAGGCGTCGAGTGCCTTATTCCCCTCCGAGGGGTGGGTCTTACGCTCCTCGGCAGCCAGATGATAGGCGTCAGTACAGTACAGGGCGTAGAGTTCCAGTTGACCCCAGGGAGCCAGGCTTCGACGCGCGATCCATTATCGTGCAAGGGTTGGTCGACCGGAACAGAGCCCATCGTGGTGCACTCGATAGAGAAGTGCCCACGAGCAGTCGAGTACATGTTTCTGGCCCTGAATGTTTCAGCAGAGCTATCAGAGCCGCTGTTATTCCCCCCAATTTCAGGTTGGCGACAGGAGTCAGCAAGTTCACTGGTGAGTCTAAGCCTGAAACTTGGCTTGAAGACTACCGAGTGGCAGTTCAGATCGGTGGTGGGAACGACGAGGTGGCCATGAAGCATTTGCCCCTCATGTTGGAAGGTTCTGCCAGGGCATGGTTGACCCAATTACCTCCTAGCAGTATCTACACTTGGGAAGATCTGTCCCGAGTGTTCGTCAGAACGTTCGAAGGGACTTGCAAGCGACCAGCGGGATTGACAGAGTTGCAAGTCTGCATGCAGAAAACCAATGAGACTCTCAGAGAGTATATTCAGAGGTGGATCACTTTGCACCACATAGTGGAAAATGTCTCTGACCATCAGGCAGTGTGCGCCTTCAAAGATGGCGTCAAAACAGAGAACTCAGCTTGAAATTTGGTCGAACCGGTGACATGACCTTGAGTCGTATGATGGAGATTGCTACCAAGTACGCCAACGGCGAAGAAGAAGACCGACTCCGAAGCGGCAAGCACAAGCCGAGCCAGTCGGAAAAAGGGAAATTCCAGTCGGAAACAGAAGCGGAAGGCTGAACCAGCAGCTCCTGGAGAGGCTCTGGCCGTGACTCAAGGAAAGTCTAAGGGGAAACCAAAAGGATCCTGGAACCCCAAGAAGGTGAAGGATAAAGAAGGGAACGACGTGATGGATATGCCGTGTCATATTCACACGAAGAAAGATGAAGAGGGGAATATCATTTACCCAAAGCACACCACTCGCCAATGTCGACTCCTGATCCAGCAGTTTCAGGGAAAACAGTCTAAGGACAAGGAGAAGGAGTCGGACAAAGCCGAAGACAAAGAGGACAGTGAGGGAGGATACCCGCATATCAACTCCACTCTGATGATCTTCGCAGATGTGGAAAGCAGAAGTCGACTGAAAGTAATTAACCGAGAGGTTAACATGGTTGCCCCAGCGAAGGCAAATTATCTGAAGTGGTCTCAAACACCCATCACATTCGACCAATCTGATCACCCGACTCATATTGCCACCCCTGGGAGGCAAGCTTTGGTGGTCGATCCAGTTGTCGAAGGCACTCGACTGACAAAGGTGCTGATGGACGGTGGAAGTGGGCTGAATCTGTTATATGCAGACACGCTGAAAGGTATGGGCATTCCGATGTCCCGATTGAGCACTAGTAATATGAGCTTCCATGGAGTTATACCAGGGAAGAAGGCTGAGTCTCTCGGCCAGATAGCTTTGGACGTAGTATTTGGCGATTCAAAGCATTTCCGCAAAGAAAAGTTGACGTTTGAGGTCGTGGATTTTCAAAGTGCATATCATGCCATTTTGGGGAGGCCAGCCTATGCACGGTTCATGGCTCGACCATGTTACGTGTACCTCAAATTGAAGATGCCCGGTCCCAAAGGTGTGATCACTGTCACCGGAGATAGGAAAAAGGCAGAGGAGTGCTTTCAGAAGGGCTCCAAAATTGCCGATTCCCAAGTGACAGCGGTCGAGTTCGAAGAATACAAGCAAAACGCAGATCCGAGTGACTTGCTGCGATCCAAGAAGCCCGCCACAGAATCTGCATTCCAGTCGTCCGGTGAGACGAAGCCTGTTCACATTCACCCGACCGACCCCGAAGCAGCTCCGACCCGCATCTCCACAACACTCGACCCAAAATAGGAAGAAGCGCTCATCCAGTTCCTCCGTGAGAACTGGGACATTTTTGCATGGAAGCCCGCTGACATGCCAGGTGTTCCCAGGGGACTGGCTGAGCATCGCCTAAGAGTCGACAAGTCTGCAAAGCCAGTCAAAGAACATCTTCGGCGGTCCGCCGTCCAGAAGAGAAAGGCCATCGGTGAAGAAGTGGCTCGACTGTTGGCGGCAGGATTTATCCGAGAGATATTCCACTCCGAGTGGCTCGCTAATGTCGTCATGGTTCCTAAGAAGGACAAGTCGCTCCGAATGTGCATTGATTTCAAGCACATCAACCGGGCCTGCCCGAAAGATCACTTTCCTCTCCCTCGCATAGATCAAATTGTTGACTCGACCGCGGGATGCGAGAGGTTGTCTTTTTTAGATGCTTACTCCGGGTACCACCAGATCCGTCTGTATGGGCCCGATGAAGTAAAAACAGCTTTCATCACTCCATTCGGGTGCTTCTGCTATATCACCATGCCATTCGGCCTCAAGAATGCCGGAGCCACATTTATGCGAATGATTCAGAAGTGTCTACTCACTCAAATCAGTCGGAATGTGGAAGCTTATATGGATGATATTGTTGTCAAGTCACGAAAAGGTTCCGACCTGCTCGCTGACCTCGCCGAAACATTTGCCAACCTCAGAAGGTATGATATCAAGCTCAATCCATCAAAGTGCACATTTGGAGTTCCTGGTGGCAAGTTACTCGGTTTTCTCGTTTCCGAACGGGGAATCGACGCCAACCCAGAAAAGATTGGCACTATTCTCCGAATGAAACGCCCTGTGCGAGTGCACGATGTCCAGAAGCTTACTGGATGCTTGGCCGCATTAAGTCGATTCATCTCACGACTCGGTGAAAAGGCATTGCCTCTTTACCGACTGATGAAGAAGGCTGACAAGTTCGAGTGGACTCCAGAAGCTGATGCAGCGTTTGCCGAGCTAAAAGCTCTGCTCTCCACCCAGCCGGTGCTTGCTGCTCCAATCAGCAAAGAGCCTCTGTTGCTCTACATCGCAGCCACAGGACAAGTCGTCAGTACTGTGCTAACGGTCGAGCGGGAAGAAGAAGGAAAAGCTCTCAAAGTTCAGCGCCCAGTGTATTATTTGTCTGAAGTCTTGACTCCATCCAAGCAGAGATATCCTCATTATCAGAAGCTTGTGTATGGAATATACATGACCACAAAGAAGGTTGCTCATTATTTCTCTGACCATTCAATCACAGTCGTCAGCGACGCTCCACTATCAGAGATTTTGCACAACAGAGATGCAACTGGTCGAGTGGCCAAATGGGCGATTGAACTTCTTCCCCTTGATATCAAGTTTGAGGCAAAGAAAGCCATTAAGTCCCAGGCAATAGCAGATTTCCTCGCCGAGTGGATCGAACAGCAGCAGCCGACTGAAGTTCACTCGGAGCATTGGACCATGTTTTTCGATGGTTCTAAGATGTTGAATGGTTCCGGTGCTGGGGTTGTCCTGGTTTCCCCCAGAGGAGATAAGCTCAGATATGTGCTCCAGATTCACTTTGATTCCTCCAACAATGAGGCAGAATATGAGGCCCTCCTATATGGGTTGCGCATGGCCATTTCACTCGGCGTCCGTCGCCTAATGGTCTATGGCGACTCAGATTTAGTGGTCAATCAGGTGATGAAAGAGTGGGACGTGAGAAGCCCAGCCATGACTGGATACTGCAGTGCAGTGAGGAAGCTGGAGAAAAAGTTCGAGGGGTTGGAGCTCCATCATATACCCCGACTGAAAAATCAAGCAGCTGATGATCTAGCAAAGATAGGTTCCAAGAGAGAAGCCATTCCGAGTGGTGTGTTCTTGGAGCATATACATACTCCGTCAGTCAAAGAAGATCCTTTCACCGAAGAAACTCCGCAGCCCAAGAGTGCCACAGATCCGACTGAAGTTGAAGTCCCAGCGGTGGTCGACTTGATCATGGAGGTTTTGGTAGTCATTCCCGACTGGACGATTCCGTATGTCGCATATATCTTGAGGAAAGAGCTTCCGGAGGATGAGGAAGAGGCTCGACAGATCGTCCGTCGATCTAAGGCCTTTACCGTCATCAAAGGACAATTATACAGAGAGAGCGCGACTGGAGTCGGTCAGAAGTGCATAACACCAGAAGAAGGTCGACTCATCCTCAACGATATTCACTCGGGGACCTGTGGTCATCATGCGTCCTCTCGGACCATCGTGGCCAAAGCATACCGAGCCGGATTTTACTGGCCCAAGGCGAATGAGATGGCAAAGGAGATAGTAGATAAGTGCGAAGGATGTCAGTTCTACTCGAATATGTCGCACAAGCCTGCGTCAGCTTTGAAGACCATCCCACTCGTCTGGCCTTTTGCAGTTTGGGGGCTGGACATGATCGGTCCTTTGAGAACAGGACGAAGTGGCTTCACGCATGTACTGGTGGCAGTCGACAAGTTCACCAAGTGGATCGAAGCTAAACCAATCAAGAGCCTCGACACCGGTACTGCTGTTAGCTTCATCAGGGAACTAGTATTCAGATATGGAGTCCCGCACAGCATCATTACGGATAATGGGTCGAACTTTGACTCAGAGGAATTCAGAACCTTCTGCAACTCCCAGGGCACACGGGTCGACTACGCATCAGTCGCCCATCCGCAGTCGAATGGACAAGCAGAGCGAGCTAATGGACTGATTCTCAAGGGACTGAAGCCGCGACTGATGCGTGATCTCAAACACGCGGCTGGAGCTTGGGTCGACGAACTTCCATCTGTACTCTGGGGACTGCGGACCACGCCCAATCGGTCGACCGGAAGAACTCCATTCTTCTTGGTCTATGGAGCCGAAGCAGTCTTGCCGAGTGATCTTCTCCACAATGCTCCTCGAGTCGAAATCTACGACGAAGCAGAAGCTGAACAAGCGCGGCAGGACGCAGTCGACCTTTTAGAGGAAGAAAGGGAGATGGCTCTGATCCGGTCGACCATCTACCAACAAGATCTGCGCCGTTTCCACGCCCGAAATGTGAGAGGTCGAGCCTTCCAGGAAGGGGATTTGGTTCTCCGAGTGGATCAGCACAAACCACATAAGCTTGCTCCTTCTTGGGAAGGCCCTTTCATCGTCACCAAGGTTCTCCACAACGGGGCATACCGTCTTTACAACGTCGAGCATAATATCGACGAGCCCCGAGCTTGGAACGCGGAGCTACTCCGCCCGTTTTACACTTAAGTTGTATCACTCGGATGAGTTGCAATAAAGAGCTTCTGTAATTCATGGGTTTAGAAATAATTGTGTCAGCACTTTTTCTTTTTGTCCACATAAAAACTCCCCCTCAGTGGGTGGCTTAGCTGCGAATCCGTTTCGCCTAAGTTTGGAAAAATCCTGTCGAGTGGTGAGCCAGACTCTCACTCGGAGGCTTAGCTGCGAATCCGTTTCGCCTAAGTTATAAAAATCCTGTCGAGTGGTGAGCCAGACTCTCACTCGGAGGCTTAGCTGCGAATCCGTTTCGCCTAAGTTATAAAAATCCTGTCGAGTGGTGAGCCAGACTCTCACTCGGAGGCTTAGCTGCGAATCCGTTTCGCCTAAGTTATAAAATCCCACCGAGTGGTGAGCAATCCTCTCACTCGGGGGCTTAGCTGCAGTCCAAGCACTCGCCTAAGTTTATCAAAATCCTACCGAGTGGTGAGCAATCCTCTCACTCGGAGGCTTAGCTGCAGTCCAAGCACTCGCCTAAGTTATAAAAATCCTACCGAGTGGTGAGCAATCCTCCCACTCGGGGGCTTAGCTGCAGCCTCGTGCTCGCCTAAGTTATCAAAATCCTGTCGAGTGGTGAGCCAGACTCTCACTCGGAGGCTTAGCTGCGAATCCGTTTCGCTTAAGTTACAAAAATCCTACCGAGTGGTGAGCAATCCTCTCACTCGGAGGCTTAGCTGCAGTCCAAGCACTCGCCTAAGTTTATCAAAATCCTACCGAGTGGTGAGCAATCCTCTCACTCGGAGGCTTAGCTGCAGTCCAAGCACTCGCCTAAGTTTATAAAAATCCCACCGAGTGGTGAGCAATCCTCTCACTCGGGGGCTTAGCTGCAGTCCAAGCACTCGCCTAAGTTTATCAAAATCCTACCGAGTGGTGAGCAATCCTCTCACTCGGAGGCTTAGCTGCAGTCCAAGCACTCGCCTAAGTTATAAAAATCCTACCGAGTGGTGAGCAATCCTCCCACTCGGGGGCTTAGCTGCAGCCTCGTGCTCGCCTAAGTTATCAAAATCCTGTCGAGTGGTGAGCCAGACTCTCACTCGGAGGCTTAGCTGCGAATCCGTTTCGCTTAAGTTACAAAAATCCTACCGAGTGGTGAGCAATCCTCTCACTCGGAGGCTTAGCTGCAGTCCAAGCACTCGCCTAAGTTTATCAAAATCCTGTCGAGTGGTGAGCCAGACTCTCACTCGGAGGCTTAGCTGCGAATTCGTTTCGCCTAAGTTATAAAAATCCTACCGAGTGGTGAGCAATCCTTTCACTCGGAGGCTTAGCTGCAGTCCAAGCGCTCGCCTAAACACAGGCACCTTGCTTTGAACCTGCAAAGGACATTTTGAGCCGAAGGCAACCATATTCAAGTGCCAAATTCAAGTTCAAATCGATGTCTAAAGGAACCAAAAGTGCTCAGGCGTCAAGCCTGTTAAAGTTTGTCGGATACAATTCCACTCGGCATACCGAGGCAAATTTAAAAGAGTCGAGCCATAAGAAGTTTTTTACCCCTCCTGTGGAGGGCTGGAAGGTGCGACGAATTCATCAAGGTCAATCCCGTCGGCGATCCGAGTGGCAGCTGCAAGGAAAGTCTCCATGAAGGACCTGAAGTCGTGCTTCTTGGTATTGGCCACCCGAAGAGCCGCCAGCTTCTCCTCTCGTGCATCTTTACAGTGGACTCGGGCCAGACATAGAGCAACATCTGCACCACACCGAGCTGAGGACTTCTTCCATTCCTGCACTCGACCAGGGATCGTGTTCAAGCGGGCCATTAATGACTCAAGGTCATTCTGAAGTGTCTCCTCAGGCCAGAGCGTCGAGTCGATGCGAGATGTGGCGGCCTTCAGCCTGGCGAGATAATCCACGACGGATGCAACGCGAGATTCCAGTCGGAAGATATCCATGGCAACCTCGTCATTTACCGGAGAATTGACAGGGTCAAGGTTTGGCTCCAGTCGGCTGGTTTCTTCTTCAAAGTTTTGACAAAATTCTGCAAGAGTGATCACTAAGTCAAGGGGATAGTCGAGTGGAAGAAACCACAGTCAGAAATATTTGCCAAACATGGGGGTTTACCTTCGAGCATAAGAAACAGCTTCTTGGCAAAGCCACTCAGGAAGGCCTCCAGCGCAGTCTTCTTCTCAGTCAATTTGCTGACTTGATCGGTCAAGGCAGCTTTGTCGGTTCTCAGTCGACTGACTTCTTTGTTGGCAATCCCAAGAGCAGTTTTCAGGTTGGTATTGTCCTGTTCAAGCTTGGTGACTGAAGCTAACTTCTCGTCAGCAAGCTTGATCTTCTCAGCTAGCTCAAGGTCTTTCTTCTGCTGGGCCTCCTTACCTTACCTGCAAGACACAGCATGATCAGATGTTGAAACAAGCAAGAGGAAAAGCAGTTGTCAAGGTCTCACCAAACATACCTTCAGTCTCCTCCTTCGCCTTTGTCAGCTTCTCCTGAACCAGCTTCAAGCTCAGCTCGACCTGAGTGTGTTTCTGTTCTAGCTCTGAGTAGCGAGCCACAAGATCACAGGAGTTCTGCGAAGAACCAATCGACCAAACGTCAAAAATAATTCACTTCCGAGTGAAAAAGGGAAAAACACACGTTTCTAAGACTACAGCCGAATACAACATTCGACCGTAGTCTCGGGGACTACACCCAGTGGGTGCACTCAGCGTGCCCCCACTAATCCTGTCGAAGACAAAGTCGACCAGTCGACCTCAAAAAAAAAAGAAAAAAAAAAGTGTGCGAGACGCATTATCTAAGACTGTGATCAACTGCAAGCAGTCGGCCACAGTCTCGGGGACTACACCCAGTGGGTGCACTCAGCGTGCCCCCACCGGTTTGCGAAATCCAGTCGACCAGTCGACTGATAGAAAGATCGACATTATAAAGCCTAAGGCCGACTGCCAGCAGTCGACCCTAGCCTTGGGGACTACACCCAGCGGGTGCACTCAGCGTGCCCCCGCTAACACGGAGTTTATTCAACACTCCCAGTGGGTGACCAATATAAATCCCGGAAAAGAAAAGTTTTTGGGAGCGTATCCAACAGAACAAACAGCAGTCGACTGACCTGGACATTGCTTTGGAGGGCAGAGCTGGCGTCATAGGCTGCTTGACTCGCATCCCGGATGGTCTTCAGCTGCTCCATCATGAGTCCCGCCTGGCGTATCGCCTCCTTCGCCGCACCAGCTTGGTCCTCTGGGACGTGGTGAGTCGTGAAGAGGGAAGGCTGCTGAGCACTCGTCAGTGGGGTCGCGAAGGTCACCGTGTGTCGAGTGGTGTTCTCTCCTCCACAGTCAGAATCTCAGGCGCTGACGCATCCTGAGACACCTTGCCGGCAGGCGCTTTCCGACTCCTCCTGTGCTTCAGCGGCTCCTCATCCTCATCATCATCAGGCAGATCGATAACAGTGTTGGGTGGAGCTGCAGAGAAGTGTCAGGATCAGAGATCGCGAGTCAGTCGACTAAGTATGGTATTAAGAACACGGCACCTGGATTCGAAGTTGCGGCATCCTCCATCTCGTGGTCATCGGCCCGGGTCGAGGTCTCAGAAGTAGCAGCACTGCAGCTCCAAAGGATCAGTCGACTAACATCAGTGTCGACCAGAGATAAAGTTCGCATAAGAATAGGAAAATATGAACAAGACTATTACCCTGAAATGGTGGGGATGGACACTTTCATCTTCGGCAGAAGCTTGGCCGGCTTCGATGAGGCCGCCCTGGGCTGCTTCGGCGCCTTTTCAGTCGGCGCCGGAGAGGTGGTCCGAGGGCGCTTGGTCGACTGGGCAGCGGTCGCTACCCCCTTACCACGTTCGGTCGAGGGGTCGTGGACAAGTTTCGACCGCCTTTCTGAGCGCGGTGGAACGACCTCCTCCTCCTCTTCTTCCTCGTCCTCGAGGTCATCTTCATCACCTTCATCATCATCATCGTCGTCGTCATCCCCTGCAGCATCCGAGTCCCATTCCTCCTCTCCCTGGCTCTCGCCCCCGCTCGCCTCACCTCCGCTCGCCTCGCCCCCGCTCGCCTCGCCCCCGCTCGCCTCGCCTTCTTCAGTCGAAGTTTGTGCCCCATTGGGCATCGAGTACAGCTCGGTGAAGGCCTAGCAGTCGCCCAAACAACGATCAGTCGACCAGTCGACAGGATCGGCAAGAATGAATACAACAAAGACACGACGGAAAGCAGAGCAAGTGTACCTTGTTTGGGACGTTGTCGTGGTCGAGTGGAGGAATCCTTCTGGATCCGCGCGGGTTGTCCCTGTTCCCGGTAACGGCTACCATCCACCTTTCCAGAGTGACATCGTCGACTTCTTCTGGATGGACTCTGGTCTCGTCCGCGGGCCCACAGTACAACCACATGCAGTGGCTCCGGAACTGGAGAGGTTGGATGCGGCGCTTGAGGAAAACCTCCAAGAGGTCCATGCCTGTCACTCCGTCCCGAACCAGCTGCACCACTCGCTCCATCAACATCTTCACGTCGGCTTTCTCCTCCGGAATCAGCTTCAGAGGGGAGGGCTTGTTCACTCGGTCCATGGTAAATGGAGGGAGTCCACTCGACTGCCCTGGCGTCGACTGGACCTGGCAGTAGAACCAAGTCGACTGCCAGCCCCTGACGGACTCGGGAAAGACATGGGCGGGAAGGTGCTATTGTTCCTCACCTGAATCCCCAGGCCCCCACACATTTGGACGACTCGGGTCTTCTCGTCACCTGGGCTCGCCTTCTTCACGGTCTGAGAGCGACACGTGAAGATACGTTTGAACAAACCCCAGTGCGGTCGACAGCCCAAGAAACCCTCACACATGGACACGAACGCAGCAAGGTAGGCAATGGAGTTTGGGGTAAAGTGGTGGAGCTGCGCTCCAAAGAAATTCAAGAAACCCCGGAAGAAAATGCTCGGTGGCAAGGAAAACCCCCGATCGACATGAGTGGCCAGGAGCACACACTCACCCTCTTCTGGCTGTGGCTGCCACTCCTTCCCCGGCAACCTCGCAGCTCCGTGAGGGATCAAGCCCTCGTCGGCCATGTCGAGGAGGTCCTTCTCCGTGATGGTCGACTGGATCCAGTCGCCTTGGACCCAGCCTTTCGGCAGGCGGGATCTGGACGAAGATCCTCGGCGGCTTGTGGATCTCCCCTTCGCCTTCTCCGATGCCGATGCCTTCTTGGCACGCTCCAGCGCCGCCGTCTTCTCCTTGGCCATGGTCGCCGGTGGGATGCACGAAGGAGAGCGGTGCGGAGACGAGAGCAGGCACGCTGAGCAGGGAGGAAGGGAGCAGAAGGAGAGAGGGAGAATGCGGAGGCGCAGCACAGAAATCCTCGCCGGGCACATTTATAAGGTCCCTTCCGAGTGGCTGACGTGTGGGCCCGGTCGATCTAATCATATCTGTGAGCAGTTATGGAGACTGGATACGTGGCGAAAAAGGCGGCGCGGAGATCGAGGCGTCTACGCCCCGTCCCATCCGAACGCCGCGGTCCGCCCCACTTCGCGCGCGCCCCCGAATTTCGCACCCCGCAGAACCCGCGAACAACAAATCTGCCTGTCAGACGCGGCGATTCCGGCGATCCGTCGCTCGGAGATCGACGAAGTTCGAAAGATCACTCGACGCAAAAATAGAATGGATCGAGTCGACCGAAGACGAATTGCTCCTTGTCAACGAAGAGATTCTTTGATCCAGAACAGCGCACAACTAGAGCGCAAAGGTTAATCGGAAACGACGTCAACTCCTCCTTCACTCGAAGCCTCAATCCATTCGGGGGCTAATGATGGGGTTATGTACCTAGGGTAGGGTCACGGACCTGTCCCAAGTAACTTACCCTAGGACATCCCTAGAAGAGGTCGCCTTCCAGTCGACCAACGAGGGTTCACTCGACCAACGAGGACACACTCGACTGGCCTGAAGGACTCGACCACGAAGACGCACTCGACCACCAGGAGGTCAAGAGGCACTCTGCACCGCAACGGCCTGTAATTAAGTAGACTTTATGATAGTAAAGGCACTTTATGTGGGGCGTTACCAGTAACGCCCCAGACTTAACTCACCTTAAACCTTCTCCTACGTGGGCTGGCTGGGGTCCTGGCACACTCTATATAAGCCACCCCCCTCCACAGGCAGAAGGGTTCGGCACCTTGTAATCCATACATTCATAATCCACTCGACCGCCTCCGGGCTCCGAGACGTAGGGCTGTTACTTCCTCCGAGAAGGGCCTGAACTCGTACATCCTTTGTGCTTACAACCTCTCCATAGCTAGGACCTTGCCTCTCAATACCTACCCCCCACTCTACTGTCAGGCTTAGAACCACGACAGCGAGCTCGAGCTCGAGCAAACAACAAGCAGCTGTCAAAAAATGCGGGAAAACCGTTGCCCAGCTGGGAAAACAGGCGGCGCAATCGATCCCCCCGCTTGTTGTGCCGCCAACAACACGTGACAGTACGCGCGCCCAATATTATTGTGGCCAAACAGTTTACGTTCTCGAGGTGGGCGATGTGGTAATAACCCAGGAGCATATAATGCAGGCTGAAGAACTCAAGATCACTGTTGGACAACTCCTCGAGATCGAGGACATGCCTGGGATTACAGAGGAGGAAATAAAACGGAAATATGTCCGGGGCCAACCTTTGGTCGAGCCAGAAGATGTCAACAAGCTCCCAACGAGAATGTATGAATTGCATCAATGGTACATGGACATTACCAAGAGATCCGATCGAGAGTCCCTCATGGTGTATGTCAAGAAGGATGATTACTACCATGAGAAAGTTGTGGCCGTTGAGTATCCTGAACTGTTTCAGTTATACAATCAAGACGCACTCGACAAATCTATCGTCAGTTGCTATTGTCTGTAAGTGATTTCTTTCTGTAATTTAAGTCTCAAGCTAGCTGTAGTGATCCTTTTGATCAATCATTACCTGTAATTATCCTCACTATATTCTTTTCTGTGGTATTATGCAGGATGAAGATGTATGAAATGAGAAAAGGTGGACGCTATGGCATTGGGTTCATTGACCCAAACACCGTTAATGAATACACATGGAAAATAAACAAGCATCAAGAAAAAGAGGTAGAGGACAGCATGCTAGAGTTCTTGAAGCGCCTCAAATACAATGAAGATATACTACTTCCTTACAACTTCCAGTGAGTCACACTTTCTTGTACTACAAATTCTCTGTTTTTGCCTACTAGCTAGCTAGCTACATGTTTTTGCTTACATATGCCCGCTTAATTAAGACATGCAAACGTGCGTGCATGCAGATTTCACTGGATCTTGTGTATCATTAAAGTTGACGCCGGAACAGTTGAAATACTGGACTCGGTACTTAAAAAACAAAGTGACTATAACATCTTGTTTGAGATAGTCAACAGGTAATTTCAATCATTATTAACTATATATCTCGGCCTATTTAGTAATTCGTCATTTCATGATATGAACTATTTAATAACCCCTTTATTCATTTTCTTTGTCGGCGGGCAGGGCTTGGGAAAGGTTCATTACCGTCACGGAAGACGAATGGAAACCAAAGCTGAAATGGTTTCGATCCAAGGTAAGTAATTAAGTAGTACTAGCTAGCTAGCTAGCTAGCTGCCATCTCTTTAATTATCATGCTTGATTAATTATTATCTGATCAAATTAAATTCCATTCTCGTAATAAAGGCCCTGAAGCAGGCGCAGGGGACTGATCTGTGTGCATTCTGCGTTTGGGAGAACATTCGCATGATGGCGTCCGAAAGGAGCAGATCTCAAAGACAGGAATGGGTATGCTTGTCAGAACACTATTCACAACTTTTACACCATTATCGATATCTAGTCACACAACTAATACACATGCATATTGATCTCCTTCTTAACAGTTCAAAGAGGTGCGGGACAAGCTCCTAGAAACGAAGCGCGTAGAAGCACTTCAAGAGAAAATAGCGGGATTTTTGCTCGACCAGGTCATAAATCCAAAGGGAGAATACTATTACCCGCTACCGCCCCCATGAACCACTTCCAATTGTCATCGTTCTCCGAAGGCACCAATTAGGATAATGCCACTGGCTCCAAAGGCAACATGCATATGTAGGAGAAATTGTATATAGCTATACATGTGTGTATGTGTGAATTAATATGGTTTGTGAGACATTGATGATATATATATATATGATTGGTTCTACTAGAAATTCTATATATATATATATATATATATATATATATATATATATATATATATGCATAACTTGTATAATGTGTAGTACCGTAAAATACAAGCAAACGAAAAAGAATTAAAATGGAAAACACAAAATTAAATGAAAAAGAAATCATAAAACCAAAACCCCCCCAAACATTTTAGTACTGGTTGGTGTTACCAACCGGTACTAAAGGGCTCCCGGCCCCCGGAGCTGGCTCGTGCCACGTGGTTGCCCTTTAGCACCTGTTCGTGCTGAACCGGTACTAAAGGGGGGGGGGCTTTAGTGCCGAAACGTTAGTGCCGGTTCCTAAACCGGTACTAAAGGGCCTTACGAACCGGTGCTATTGCCCGGTTCTGCACTAGTGTTTAGTCCCGGTTGGTGTCTCCAATCGGGACTAAAGAGCTGTCTTCAGTCCCGGCTCTTGACACCAACCGGGATTAACAAATGCATATATATATATATATATATATATATATATATATATATATATATATAGGAAAAATCCATCCTACCACCCAGTGGTAGTTACCCTATATGTCTCATATACTATCATGTGGTACTATATATACTACTTTATCATTTTAAATATATTCATATACTATATCTAAGATATTTTAAAGCAAGTTACATGAAAAAATTGCATATGAGCCCATAGTTTTTGTTATATTTGTGAAATACGTACATATTTGTACGTAAAAAAAGCATACTCAAAACATGGTATGTACTACCTAAAAATTAGTATATATACTACTTAATCATTGTTATATACTACATACTACACGTATATACTCTCTATTTTGACGGATACTACATACAACATACAAAACGCAAGTGGTGGTAACTACCACTGCTTGTAGGAAACATTTGTCCTATATATATATATATATATATATATATATATAGGGAAAATCTATCCTACCACCCAGTGGTAGTTATCCCACATATCCTTGCCCCTGCCCGCCCCCTCCTCTGTTTCTGGCTCATAGAAGGTAGGAGGTGTGTGCTACTTTGCTCTCCCTTCCTATGCACATCAGGTGTTCGATGAAATGCCTGTGAGCATGATGTCACTTGAGTTCACACAAAACAAACATGATATGAGGTGTCCGAGCTACACTTAAGCTTTCTCCTTTGTTCTTCCTCCAAGCCCATCCTCGTCCCCGTCCTCACCGCTGTCGATCGCCTGCGCTGATCCCGTCGCCGGCACCACCGTGGTGAGCCTCTTGTTTTTATCTTTTTTTTTTCAAAAAAATTTACTTGTATGATTTAGATATCTAGTTGTATAATTTTCTTACTTGTATTATTGTTTGTTATTATGTAGTGCCATAGTTTTGATATCCGCCCCCATCGGCTCTCGCCCGGTCTATGATTGGATGTGGTATATTATCATTTATAACTATTTTTTTCATTTAGTGTTTATGACAATTATGCCGACCAACTTGACATAGATGATTTTATCTAGGAGGTATTTGAACTGGAAATTCCAACCGACCCTCTGGTTGAGAGGTTAAATTTAGTTGAAAAATAAAACAATTGTTTGAAATAAAAATTGAAAAGAGTTGAAGAAGAGAAGATAAAATTGAAGTTGCATGTTGCCGATGTCATCGATCTACACAATTCAGATGGATGCAATGCGCTTCAAGATTAGAAAGATTAGAAAATGTGCCATTGATAAAGAGGCTTGGTATCATTATGATGTTGGATCAATTGTTACCTTAGTTGCGATTTTGATCACATTTGTTGTTGCATTTAAATGTTTTACATAGTTGCGTGTTGTTTATGAGAACTATGTATGAACTTTATGTATTTAATTTTGCAGTGATTGTCAGAAATTTAGGGTTTGTGGTCTACTCCTATTCCTCTGTGCTTATCCGTGGTGCCGCTCACAATTCGCATATCTGAGGCTAGGGGATAGGGACCTTCTTGTATTGTCTTTCCAAAGAGTCCACATCTTATACAGATAATATTCCTAGTCTTCTCAACTACTTTTTCCGAGATAGAGTCTAGATCAAATTGCCAACCGCGATCATATTTGTCTGTTAACAGATTCTACCCGTTATGTCTCGGGAGCACAAGCTTGTGAGCAACGCACCATAATATAGTGTAAATTCTTCTAATTACATAGATCAACACTAGGGTTGTAATCTAACTATACGATCAAGCTTCTTCCAATCATCAGTGTACCCGGGTAGTCTTTTCAATATAAATAGTATATTGTATTCCATTGATAATCGACCAGCTCACTTAAGCATGTAAAACTTAAGTACTTCCAACAAGTAATAATTCCATGATAATCATGTAAAGTAATTCCATGCATAAGTACATGTATATAAATTCCATAATGAGGTATTTTGAATATTGGTAATTCCTAGTAATTTGAATATAGTTGCAGGACACATAATTCCAACATCTCCCACTTGTCCAAAACAATCATTCAGATATTCGTAAACCCATAGCCTTTACATGCTTACCAAATACCTCATAACTAATAGGCTTAGTAAAGGGGTCAACAACCAGATTAACACTATGTCGAAATCCAAAGAAATATATAGTGATACCTTACTTCAGAATGTTTCCTTGTTGTGGAACTTAAGATCACTAGATACCTTAGTTTCCACCCAATAATTCCAGGATAGCTGTCCTTGGTGCCTCGAGAATTTTTTCCCCTATTGTAATTCTACCTTTATAGGCACCTTGAGTATTTTGTTTCCTCAAGTGAAATACCGCATCAATTATTTTCCATCACATATATAATAATATGATTTATTCCACATCGAGTCAAGTATAAGATAACCATGTTGAATAAATTTTCAAAACCACATAAATATCAAATCCAATCAGTAAATGAAGTTCCTTAACAATGTGTTGAAAGAAATTTACACACATACACATAACATCCTTGTTTACTTGCACAATTTTTTCAGATTTTTCCAAACCAGAAAGTTTGAATGTTGATTTTTTTCCAAAATTTCTAGCTCCAGTGAGGTCGGTCATGAAACGTCCATTCTCGAGATCATACATCATGTTTGTATTTCTTCAAAACTCCCATAGACTGTACGTTGTGTTCCAATGAAAATTTACATAGGTATAAAATGGCGATTCCTCTATTCCAAAGGACACTCAAGAATTTTACTGATAGGAATCTTCTCTTCTGAACCTTACATTTGTATGTTCAAAAAGGGATAATTAACAACGGAAATGATAAATTGGTGTATGTGGCTCGATGTACAAACCATTGACTTTTTCATAGTTTTCTCCCACTTTACTTCTATTTGTCCTCAGTCCTCATCCATCATTTTGTTCTATCTTCATATAACTAGTCCTCGTGTTGTTTTAGAATGGTGTTTTGTTACTAATAATGTGTATTCACCTCATACACTCATCTTACTATGATTGCCAATGCCATTAGAGTATCCAACCGATCCAATGCAACTATAAATTTCCAAAGATTATTTTTCACCTACAACCATCAAATATCATAGTTAATTCTTTTTTGAATTGGTTTTTTATTACTTAAATTATTTTTTGTTCATATGCATGTTGTCGCCTGTAACTTGCTCTTCTATGGGAGTGAAATTAGCGGACGAAGTTGTCAGGGTCACATGGGTTGGACAGTGGTTGTACAGAATTATCACTTCTGGAGCATGAACTGAGTTTTCTGTTCATATTTTTTTATAATGACATGGTCTTTTTGTCGCTTTGTTTCAACAATTATATTTATCCTGTATATTCATTAGAGCCGGACCTCTCTAACCTACTAGCTTGACGATCTTGTTCCAGACAGTGCAATTGATTCAGTCACATATTGTCAGGGTGCCCATGTGGCTATCGTGCCCACATCAGCATATTGGCCCCTCGTGGAGCATGGTAACGTTCCACGCTTAGCCGATCCACTGGTGTCACCGCGAGGCTATATATACGGGCCGAATGCACAAGCAAAGTCAGTGAGCGACCAGCCATGAAGATGAACATACGCGTCATTCCTAGCATCATGCTGATGCTTACTGGGGGCAGCCCTCCTCGTCGCCGGCCACGCCTCCGTCGCCGACAACGTGGGCACCATTCTCCTGCCGAGCCAAGCCAAAGGTACGCACGGACGCATGCATGCCGAACTTCTGCTAGCTAGTTCATGAAAAGACTGATCGCTGCTTGGCTCGTTGAGGACTTGCAGACCAGGTGGTAATGGGGGCGCCCAGGCCGTGGAAGTGTGTAGTAAAAATGAGCTGCGCTGGATTAAGATAGTTAGGATTGTTTCTCAGATGGGTGGTCCTCATAATCTACATCATTTCCTTTTTGTGGATATGACCATCAATACAAACTGGTCATAGCGGGAGTAACTTTACTAGTAACATAATGCATGCAATGACACTTCAGAAGAAAAAAAAACATAATGCATCCAATGCAATTTGATCATGTGGCAAGTAGTTAATAGAGAGAGAGAGGCGTATGTGGTAACATAACGCAACCTAAGATAAAATGAGTCTACATGTAAATAAATGAGGGCTTGCATGATATCACAAATGCTACTACACACTAAGAAGGTAGTAATATAGAGGGAAATACACTTTGGTTCCTGGTTGTATATGCACCCTATATATAGGGATTATTTTATATTTTAATAAAAAGTCAAAATAGGTAAGAACTATTTTGAAAAAACAATTGACTTACTTTTGCATTGATATATAAATCTCGACGAAAAAACCGAAAGTTGACCTCACAACAAAAAAGACAAAAATTATTTGCTATTATAGGTCACTATTCACGCTATTATAGCCAAAATTTTGTCTTTTTTGAAAAGAAGTCAAAAGGATATTTTTTTGTGGATTTTATTTCTCACGAGTACAATAGAAGGTCAAGTTTATTTCAAAAATATTTTCAGGAATTTTTGACTTTTTGTTGAATTACTAAATTTTTTCCTATATAGGGTGCATATGTCCCCATAGACCAAAAATTCCCCTCCGTAATATAGACTAGTAACATATGCAAATTACTAGCACTACTAGGAAAAGGCCTACTAGTGGCGCACCAGTTTTGCCTACTAATGGCGCACTACAGGTGCGTCACTAGTACCACGCCACTAGTATTATATGCTAATGGCGCACCACTGGTGCGCCATTAGTATCTGATATACTAATGGCGCACCACGCTGTGCGCCATTAGTATAGACCACCATGCGCCATTAGTATGCCTCCCAGGGGGCCATATTTACTCACGTGCTTTGGCACACTAATGGCGCACTGTGGGTTGATGCGCCATTAGTATCCTTTGCCATACTAATGGCACACTGGGTAGTGATGCGCCATTAGTATCCTTTGGCATACTAATGGCGCACTGGGTAGTGATGCGCCATTAGTATCCTTTGGCATACTAATGACGCACTTTGAGGTGATGCGCCATTAGTATGAATATTATGTTTTATTTTATTTTTACTTTTCTGATTTTTGCATAGGTTACAAAATATATTATTGGACAGAATATAGACAGCAGCACACAGCAACAGCAGATTCATCGAATACAATAGAAGATTAGTCTCCAAATACAATTCATCATATTAGTCTCCTAATTCAAAAGACCGAACAAATATAGAACATTACAAGTCTCGAGACCGCGAGTAGCGAGTTTGTCTTCACGTTACAAGTCGATATCGATCATCTAAACTGCCATCACATAGAAGAGAGCTGCGGTCATCACTATGAGCATCATCGCAATGAAACTGGTTTTCATCCGGTTCCTCCCACGCTCCCTCCTCTCTCCCGCTAGATAGCGGGCGAATCTAGATTCCGCCTCCGCCCTAGTTGTGTACCCTTTGTAACTGTTATCGCTGAAACGGTGAACCTGTCTCCGACACTCCTCCCAGTCGTCGTAGACTCCGGGAACCTTACCCTTGTACACGACATACGACGGCATCTCTATGCACAAGCCAAACAACAGACAATATATAAGCAATATATAAGTATGCAACAAAAGGATCGGAAGAGAAAAGCAAGACACTAATAGCATGATTCATGGTCCTACTAATAAATAGCATCGACTACATCTAAGTTGAACGACTGTCCAAACCAAAGAGACATACAATTCATTAAAGTTTAATTACAACATGAGCCAATCAATGTTTCAGAACTACACATAGCATCACTACTTTCGACTCGACTCATGGGACCGGAGCATGGATGAAGCCGCCGTCTGTCATGATGGTCATGAAATCGCGGGCGTTATCAGCCTGCATTTGTAGCGTTGTGTCTATCTCACTGTTGGACGGTTGATATCTGAGGTAGAACTGCCCCGAGGTATGAAGGACATCTTGATGGATGATTTCCGCAAACTCCGACTGGATGCGAAAGAATTCTTGTCTGATGTCCGCGTCCTGGATTGCCGACAAGCTCGCGGCCCAATCTTTGAGATTATCTGTTAGCAGAAGGTGATGATGGTCCTGTACGATCGCCCGCATGTGATGGAGGGCGTAGTAGGCATCCTTCTGACCGCCAGGCGGCTGCTTGACGCAGGAGAACATCGTATTGTGGCTGAACACGTGCTTGTCCTACCTACGAACTGGCCTGGTGAAGGTGCCTCCAGATTTGGCGTAGCCGGGGAGAACATCATCAAGAACTTTCTTGATATTTGTGTAGTCTATCTTGGAGTCACGGTTCGGGTCGAAATACGTGGCCATGGAATATTTCGGGCTTAAGAGGATGAGTGTGCAATGTGTGTCACTGCACATAACACGGAATGTTAGAAGAAAAAAAACGATCGAAATCTAAGAAATCATATGTTACGGGGCGGTTGAGGGGACGACTTACTCGGGAAAGTAAGGCACGAGGAAGTTATCCTTATCTGGGTTTGCCAGAATGACGCTTTCGAGGTAAGAACTCGCGACTTGCCGGTCCCCAGCACTGCCCAAGAGCTTGGCACGCATGTAGAAGGGGTCGACTATCACGATGTCCGGGGTCTTGTCTCTAATGATCCGCATCTCCATACTCAGGGAAAACAGCCGAACGAAGGTGTAGTGCAGCGGATGAAGGTTAAACATAGCAAAGATGTCATCAAACCGCAGGACGATCGTACCCCCGATGGCGCCATCCACAAAGCCCTTGCCCTCTGGCACCTTGGCCACGAAAACCGGGTATGCCACATCATCCTCTCTGAGATGCGTTTCTCCAAAGAAAGAACACTGTCATGCAGACTCCACATAGCACCGGTTGCAGCATTGAGCATATTTGTCGGTAGCATCACCCTACCCGCCACATGCACCCTCCTCGAGATATCCTTAGGTGAAGGTGGCCCGTCCTGAGCACGGATCATACTTGGTGCCGGCTGGCTCGCACCGGCGCCCTTTTTAGTCTTCCGTTTCCGGCCCTTCTTCTTGATCTGCTATAATGGGACCGAGTTCTGCTCACAGACCGCCTTCTTGAGCGTGTTGGGGCTGATAATATTTCGCACCTCAGCTATCTGAGGCTCGGTGAAGGCGGCAGCTGGCGGAGTCTTCTGAGAACTGAACGCGAGACGACGCCTGTTGCAACTGGGTTTCTCCGCCGTACCAGCTAGATCGTGGTCGTCTTGGTTGGGTTCTTGAGAAGGAGGCCCGCAGAACTCGTCACCGTACCCATGTTCGGCAAAGTACTTATTGACGTTGGTGAATGTACTGTCGTCGTTGTCGTCATCGTCTGGATCCTGTGCCATATGCATGTCCGGATCCTGTGCCATAGGGATGTCCGGCAGGTCCGGTAGCGTTGCGGCGTTCTTGCCATGGCTTGGTGCCGGCACGTCTGGCGGTCTTGTCTGTGGGGTGGTGTCCCCCGTCCCCAAACGAATCTGGCTCTTCGGCCAAAGCAGGGGCCAGCTTACGCAGGCGCTGAGGGTCATCTCATCTTCTTCGTCGGCCCCAGCGGGTCAAATCGGAGGTAATAGCTCGTCGCAGCCTGGCAGCACCCGAACCACTTCAACCCTATACCACTGTGGGTGGCATCGGATTACCGTGGAACACGGGGTTGCCCGGTTGAATGATTCTGCCCTTGGCGACATCGACCAACTCGCCGCCCACGAAGTGCAGGAGAGTGCAAGGAACATCGGCGGTGCCCTGCGAAAACATGTAGGGCGTCAGGGATGCCCAGTCAAAGGCAGGGAGATGAAGTCATCGGCCGAGAGGCTTAGTTACCGTGATGTCGTCGAGCTCGGCTAATGTCGAGGCACCGCCAACGGCGGGCGTGCAACTGACAGAGGGGCCGCTTGCTGGCGAGGTGCCGGCCGGCGTACACCCGGGTGCATTAAGCTCCAATGCCCGTGCCGGCGCCGGAGACACGAATACCGCCTCCGCCGGAGACACCAATGGTGCCGCCAGAGACACCAATGGCGCCGCCTGCGCATTGTGCGAGTTGCTGGCCGTGAAGCTGGAAACCGGGGGAGGCCCATGTTGGCCGCCCGCAATCCACGTCGTCAGCCCATGAATTAACGTAGGCACCATGGCGTTGAGCTTCGTTCCCAGTTGTTGTTCCACTTGCTCTTGAACAATCTCCGGAATCCGCGCCACTTGTGCCTTGAGTGCTTCAACCTCGCGCGACTGGCTTTCCGAGCTGGTCTTTTTCTCCTTTCGCCCACCAGCGGTATAGTATGACGACCATTTTGTGGACAAGCCTTTGCCGACCACACGACCAGCTGACGTCGGCTTACTAAGCTTATCCTTGTTTTTCATTACGTTGAACGCCCTATTTAAAGGGGTGTCAAAAGGGGAACTCTGAGACGACCCCGCGCTACTGCTTTCATTGTCCTGCGGAAGGAACGTGAACCATTTAGAAATATTGGGGATTAATTAGAATGCAACCATATGGAGCTAATTACGTGGGGGTGTATTCCTTACCAGAATAAGCTCAAGCGCTCTGGTCTTCAGATCCGTGGTAAGCTCCTTTGTTACCGGGTCCTCCTTGTACCGGGCCCTGAGAAAGTTCCTGGTCTGCTTGTCACGGTATTTGTCGAAGCGGGGTGGTAGGCCTTGCTCGGCACGCTCCGCGTCCTCCTTGTCCCATATAGGCTCTGCCACTCTGTAACCGCCGGGACCGAGTTGGTGGACCTCTAAGTTCAACTTCCGCATTTCTTTCCCCCACTGACTTGATTCGGAGGTTGCGCTGCTCTCGCACTTGATCTTGAATTCCTTGTAGTCATCTTCGCTCATCAAAGGATATTTCGCCTTGATCTTCTCATAACTATCACCTTTTTCAATCATTGCCTTCACCGTGCTTCTCCAAGTAGACAGGGCCGTGCTCATCCTCGTGAGGGCGGCACTGTTCACTTTATTCCCTGAGAGGCGTGTGTTTGCAAACTCAGCGGGGAACTTGTATCGTTCGTGCAGCTTCGTGAAGAGGAGGCTGCGCAAATTCCCTCGGTCCTTATGCCTTAGGTTCTCGGTGTTGATTGATATGGTGCTCCGGAGAATGCACTTGAGCTGAACCGAGTACCCCTTGACTATTTTTTTGGGCACCGTCGAATGTCCGTCGGAGTTCACTTCAGTAAATTCCTCCTTGACGGTGCCGAGCACGCTCGGGCGCCGGTCTTTCCGTTGCCTCTTCGGTTGGCTGCCATTTGTGTGTGCGCCGCCATCATCAGTGGTGGCATCCTCGGCGGCACCATTAGTGGTGTCATCCCCGACGCCACTAGGGGTTGTGTAGTCAGGATCGGTGTCTTTCGCAGCGTCCTCATAGCGGTGAGGTTCTTCCTCCAACTCCTGGGACAGCTCCCAGAATTGCTTGCCGCCCGAACCGCCGGCCTCATTGTTGTGGGTCATGTTTCGCTCTAAATAGGAAAAAAGTTTGGTCAAAAAGTTGGTTATTGTCAAGGAACAAGATCATGGTCTCATCATTTAGGGTTTGTTGACACCGAGGCATCCTAAAAGCTAAGCTTTTATCATTTAGGGTTTGTCGACGCCGAGGCACCCTAAAAGCCTAAGCGTACATCATTTAGGTTCTCATCGACACCGAGGCACCCTATAGAAGCCAAGTTAAGTTTTCATCATTTAGGGTTTATCGATGCCGAGGCACCCTAGGTTGGGCCTAATCACTTGGCACTAATCACTTGGCTCTATTGCCACCTATGTTGGGTTTATCATCTAGGGTTTATCGATGCTAAGGAGAATTCTAAGTTGGGCCTAATCACTTGGCTCTATTGCCACCTATGGTTTAATGCAGCAAGAATGGCGGGGCAGTAGATCCTACTTAACTAAGTACTAAGATACCCCGGCCCATGCATTAGTCGCAAGTACCCCATATGTCCTATTTTTAGCAAAGTCATGCTAAAATTCACGGAAAATTTCAGCATGACCTTTGCTGAAAATAGGACATATGGAGTACCCGAATTTGCCGAAGCGGAAGTTAATCGACATTCCGGCAAACTCAAGGGCCTCTCGGGGTACCTGCAAATTCATCACGACACAATGGTCGGAGACAAAACCCAGCAACTTTACAAGTCTTTCACAGATTTGTTTGCAAGTTCTGATATGTAATAAAGATGATCCTCAAAGATGAGCCTCCAATGCTGATTTGTTTGCCTCAAGACAAGATGAACCTCCAATGCAACAAGTAATAAAATGTTTGCAAGTTCTGATATGTTTGCAAGATGAACCTCCAATGCAACAGTCTTAGACATTAGGACACTACAATGATCTACAACCTTATGTAAAGTGCCAACTCCACAGATTTCTTTTTCACAGCTTTTATATAATTTCTAGACCTGTGACTAGAAGTCAAAAAAGTTGTGCCCTAGAGACAGATATAATCCGTAACCCTACAATGCCTCCTGGTAGGGTTACTCGGTCCAATTTTCACAAGAAGCGTTCCAAATGAGAGGCCTCATTTGGAATTGTCGAGGGGTGGGCAAGAAAGGGATGGCCACCTGCCTCTCCGACATGATTAGTGACCATTCCGTTGATTTCCTGGGTCTCCAAGAAACTATGAAGAAAAATTTCTCCCCCAAGTGCTTGAGGAGAATTGACCCCTTTGGATCCTTCCATTGGAACTGGATCCCTTCTGCTGGAAAATCTGGCGGCATCCTTTATGGTGTGAGATGTGACAAGCTTGATATCATCTACTGTATTAAGGGGTGTCGGTGTCAAAACCAGCGGATCTCGGGTAGGGGGTCCTGAACTATGTGTCAAGGCGGATGGTAACAGGAGACAAGGGACACGATGTTTTTACCCAGGTTCGGGCCCTCTCGATGGAGGTAAAACCCTACTCCTGCTTGATTAATATTGATGATGTGGGTAGTACAAGAGTAGATCTACCACGAGATCAAGGAGGCTAAAACCCTCGAAGCTAGCCTATGGTATGATTGTATGTATATGTTGTATATCTATCGACTAGCCTGGCCTCGGTTTATATAATGCACCAGAGGCCTAGGATAACAAGAGTCCTAGCCGAATACGCCGGTGGGGAGAAGTCCTTGTCTTGATCGCCAAGTCTTGTGGAATCTTCCTTGTATGCGGTAGCCGTCCGAACTGGCCCATGAGTATACGGCCACGTGGGTCCTCGGCCTAATCTAATAGATCGGGAGACGACGTGGTTAGTACCCCCTAGTACAGGACACCGTCAGTAGCCCCCTGAACCGGTCTTCAAGTTAGGGACGCTCCTCGATTCTTCCGAACTGTTCTTCATCTTCGGTTGCTAGTCTTGAAAACTAGTTCAACAAATCTTCTTTATCTTCGATCTTGAGGATCGCTGAAATGCATTCGACAAGTTTACACGTCGGGTATCCGAGGAGCCCCTTTAAGTTTCCGGCCTTTATCAATGCCTTGTTTATTTTTATGCCACACCTTGGGTTTGAAGTTGTTCCCAGGAGGCAGGGTCCTCTTGCGTCCGAGCTCCAACGCCGGACTGCATTCGAGGTATCTTTTGCAGCCGAGCACCAACGCCAGACCGCTTCCCAGCTCTAACGCCGGAATGTATCCGAGCTCCAACGCCGAACTATGTATCCGAGCTCCAACGCCGGACTATATCCGAGGTGTCATATCACCTTGGTTCAAAAAAGTTGAAGGAGTTTAGCCGAGCTTAATGCCGGAAAAGCCCTCTACGGAGCCAGCCACTAGCGCCCGATCTTTATGCCTGACTGCTTCCGAGGTGGTGCACCACCCCGAATGTGGGCCGATTTTTGTGAATATTTTTTGTTGGTGCAATTTATTCTCTGCTGAGATATATAGCCAGTAGCCCTCAAGGTGTGTATCGGTCTAAAATCCGAGATGCACCTGAAGGATGACGTAAGACCGCTGATCCTAGTAGCCGCTGAGACTCAGGTTGATTTGCAAAATCGGCCTGAGGATCAAGTCCAAGCTCGGCAGAATACTTCGGGACACTAAAAGCGGCATGCTCAGTCCTCGAGACTCAGGTTGGGTGCGGCCGACCAACCTGAGGATCAAAATCTCCTCGGAAATTATATTGCACATAAAATTCTCTGCATTGGACAAGCAATGCAATAGCCACCGAGACACTGGTCGGGTGGCAACACCAGATCAAGGGATCGATGTGCCCCTTTAATATTTGTAAATAATAAGCCCGAAGCCCAGTAGCCCCCGAGCTTTAATGCGGGCACGGGTGGCCGAATTAAGGATCAATATCCATAGTAAAATCACAAATTATGTGTAATGACTCTATGTATCCAAGTACTTTACGTCATTAATGCTCGGATCCGCATTGTACAAAACTTTGTTGACCGACCATCGGCTTCCACCTCCTCGGCCAATAGCCGAGGAGTGTTTGTCCTACTTTATAAAGCCTTTATGAGGGCAAAGATTTACAACAAACAAGGCAATCTGGCCATACGGTTTTATAAACAAAGGTATGCAGAGAGATATGTTATGTTACTGTTTAACAGAAGAAATGTCTTCCAAAGAAAATAGTCCCGATATCGGTTCCTTTCTTTGGGTTGTCATGCTAAGCATGATCATTAAACCTCAGCTCTAATGTAAGAGCAAAATATCGAGGATTTAGTTTGGGAGGTCAGTTAATAGCCCCCGGTAGTGTTCGGCGACAGTCGGGGTCAAGCTGTAAACACTTCGGCCAATGTTATGAACGGCCCGTCATTTAACATAGTCATCGGATCGCTGACCAGTTTACGCTTATTGTGACAGTCAGTTTTCGGCTTTCTCCACTGAGGTGCTTAACCATGTGAGCTGGAAGCACAATCGCAGTGGTTCTCCCTTTGCACGCCTAGCCGAACAAAAGGAACGTAGGAAGCAAGTGCAGGAGCCGGGCAACCCAACTATTGACCGAAGACACAATTCAAAACCGATGCATATATAGCAATATCTGAGAATGTTTTTGCCGAATCCCTAAAGGTGTCCGGCGTTGCACTGTGAGACTAATGCTGGAAAAGCACAAATAGTTTAAAAGTGCCAAAAAGCTTGGAAAGCCAAGAAACATCAGTAAAAACATGACGTCCGAACAATATCAAGTGTTCGGTGCCAATTCGAAAGTTGGTCTTAGAAAAAAGAAGTGCTTCTGTCGTGCTTTAACATGATACATCCTATCTCAAGACTTCGGGCGGGTCAGCCTATGGCTTCAACCTCCTATCCCGAGGGCGAAGTACTTCTCATCAGGCCAGTTTAGCAAACTAAACTCTAGCGGCTTTGAGAGAGAAATTAGGCTTCCCGGCTAGTGGCCGCACAATCGTATCGAAAAAAGGAGTGATAAATAACAATAATAATAATAATAAAACTTTGCAACGACTAAGAAGAAGAACACTTATTATAAAACGGCTCGAATAAACTTAAGAGCCCCCAAGTGACTTGGGTATAAGAATGATTGCATGTACCGAAGTACTTATATCATATCTATGTTCAACCGAACTTTAAACGCGTCTTAACCGACCGTCATCTTCTCCCTCTTCGGTCAAGGACCAAAAAGTGTTATGTACTCCATCGGTCGAGAATATCGATGGTGTTTCCAATAACCAGGCAATCAGGCCATAAGGCTGTAACAGATAAAGCGCGCTCAGGGAACTTATGCTATATTACCGTGAGGTGTAAGAAGCATCTTCGAAGAAAATAGTACCCCCACCGATACCTTTCTTCGGTGCTCATTGTTATTATGAGACTTGTGCAATAGATTTTTTGTACTCATGAGTTTCGTTGTGTGCCGACCATCATTGAAAACTATAAGAGCGCTAGCTTTCAGCTTTACCTAGTCTGAGGTCCGGCTCGGGCGACCCGATCGTGACAATCGTAGAGGTGCTCCCTTTACTCCCTAGCTGAACAATCGGGAACGTAGGGGTAAACACAGGAGCGAGGCAACCCAGCTTGCAAATCGCTTAAGTCAATATGGTGCATATTGTGGCGTAATACACGAACAAGGAACGAAGCCGTACAAGTATAATCATATGCAAGAAGAAAAGCTTCATAAAGGAAGCCCCCAAGTAAACAGGGTATTTGAATTTATGCGTCATAAACAAAGATTGGACAAGGAAAAAAATTTACAAGCAACTTTTTTCCAAAAAAGTATAATTCTTGGTCGAACCGAACACAAATTAGAAATTAAAGCTTTGAGCATGAAAGCGACTTAGCTAGTTAATGTGTTCGGTATTGATGATGCTGTCCGAGCTTGATGCGGGGCAAGGTTCCATCCCCCAAGCTGGTCCCGAGGTGGCGGAGCGAAGAGCTCGACACGCCGAAGTGGTGACATAGCACGGTCAATGCAGACCAGCAGAGTGACGCCGAAGTCCCCGGATCATTTTCCTGTGCACAAAAAATAGTGCAAATCGGAGATAATAGTAATAATGATAATTAAAAAAAATCGTTGCATAATAAATAGTTTATGCAAAGTGAGTAATAAAAGAAATATGGCCTGGCGCCGAAGTCAAGTCGATGCAGGGCGTCGGCGTGATGCGATAAGGGCGTGGCAAAGCCTGAATTCGCAAGTCGGTCCGAGCTCCAAGTGCGGCGTTCGCCGGACTATGTACGGAAACTGACCGAACCACCATGCGACTGTCGTTAATGTAGCCACCATTTGATAGACCTATGTACATATGACGGACAAACCAGAGTGATAATTCCTTGGGAAAAATGAACCCAAACAAGCAAAAAATACTGGGATTAATAGCACCTGGTTTATTTGTTGTAGCAATCCGAAGGAAGGTGATTCCTAAAATTGGGACCCGCTCCGCACACCCATTGCCTGATGGGCGATAAAACGATGGCATGGCAATACTAGTAAAGGTTGACTCGCCGAGGCAAAGCCCTCGGCCCAGCTAACGTGACGGAGCTGGTCGGCTAGTGACGCAAGTGTCCCGAGTAGGTTGATGAAGAGATGGCGAAGCCCCCGATCCAGCCGAGATGTTGAAGCCTCGATGTCAGCCGATGAGTCGAAGTAGGTCGACGTGATGGACACCAGCTTAAAGAAGCAAAAGTGTGGCCCTGTCGATGCAGGTCGTGACGTGGTAAATGCTGGCTTGATGAAGCAACCAGGCGGCGATGTTGATATGCCCGCTCCGTGTAATCCATGGGGCGGTGATGTTGATGATGATTTATCATTCGTGATGCCGGACTCTTGTTCGGCTTGCCGAGATGATGATCCGAAGAAGTTGAGCTCGGCTAAAGTGACGACGTGTCTAGCGCAGGTCAGTAGCCGTGGAGTAATATTGCCGGACTGGTTTGACACCAGCCTGATGTTGAAGATCATGTTCAAAAGATCTTAAAGTTAGTGGGATGTGTTCGGGAAAAAAAACAATACCCCATACAAAACTTCCTTCAAAAAGGATGTTCGAAATCCCGTTCATAAAAAAGATGAACTCGGGTCGGATTCGTTTTCGCGCAGAAAACAGATCCGAAAAGTGATGCACTAATCAGAAGTTTCCCGGAGTTTGGACGGTCGGATTGAGCTGAAATTTTGAGAGGTGGTAGATATAGGAATTCCGCAGCCGATCAACAGTTGGATCTTCCAAAGGACGTCCGAGCTAGAAGCTGGACACCACGCTCTAAACTCATCCAATTTCCCGTCCAGATTTGACAGGGCTCCGGTATATCGTGGATTGCCAGAGATTCCTCCATCGGAACTCGACGAAATTTTCCAGGATTGTTATAGACTCAATTCCGCACAATTCCACCAAAGCGATCGTCAAAGCAATACTCGAGGAGGTGGTGGCGGCAGATACAAGTTCGTTGTCTAAAAAACAGCACGGTTGCCTGAGGGCAATGTTGACGTTGAGCCCCCGAGCTCCATATATGATTCCTCCGTGATCTTGCTAGAGATCGGAGTTGATGTTTGATGAAGTCCCTCGTCCAAACATGGTGATCCGAACACGGGGCACAATTCTTGGTCGAACCAAGGTGACCAGTCGAGCTGGTGACGAAAATGCCGAAGTCGCAGTTGATCTGCAGGCGAGCCATCGACCTTTTGTCGATCACACAGCGGAACTCTCAATGAAAGCACCAATGTCGGTGTCAAAATTGGCGGATCTCGGGTAGGGGGTCCCGAACTGTGCGTCAAGGCGGATGGTAACAGGAGACAAGGGACACGATGTTTTTACCCAGGTTCGGGCCCTCTCGATGAAGGTAAAACCCTACTACTGCTTGATTAATATTGATGATGTGGGTAGTACAAGAGTAGATCTACCACGAGATCAAGGAGGCTAAAACCCTCGAAGCTAGCCTATGGTATGATTGTATGTATATGTTGTATATCTATCGACTAGCCTGGCCTCGGTTTATATAATGCACCGGAGGCCTAGGATAACAAAAGTCCTAGCCGAATACGCCGGTGGGGAGAAGTCCTTGTCTTGATCGCCAAGTCTTGTGGAATCTCCCTTGTATGCGGTAGCCGTCCGAACTGGCCCATGAGTATACGGCCACGGGGGTCCTCGGCCCAATCTAATAGATCGGGAGACGACGTGGTGAGTACCCCCTAGTCCAGGACACCGTCAAGGGGAGACATATGTTGCAACTAGTGTTGCTGGACAAACCTAAGAATTTGAAGCGGGGGTTGATAGTAGTTTATGGTCCAGCTCATGAAGAACTGAAAGGGGACTTTCTGGTCGAACTAGCCGCCACTTGCATTGGGATGCAAGTACCCTACATTGTTGGGGGCGACTTTAATATCCTGAGACATTCTGGTGAAAAGAATAAGAAACTTAGTAATCATAAATCCTCGGACCTGTTTAATTATATCATCAATACCTTGGCTCTTCGTGAGATCCACATTAATGGGGGTAAGTATACCTGGACGAACCAACAGGCCCACCCCACTTTGGAAAAACTGGATCGCATCCTTATGTCTGAAGATTGGGAAGACATGTTTCCGCTTGTCTCTGTTCGAAAACTAGTTCGTGAGATCTCTGATCACAATCCTTTGCTTATGTCCACGGGTGAGGAGGGGAGAGATGCCCCTAAACCAAGGGAGTTTTGTTTTGATCTTTCCTGGATTAAAGACGATAGTTTCCTGCCGCTAGTCAGTCGGATCTGGACTAGAAAAGTTAAATCTTCTGACCCCATTGACATCCTGAATATCAAACTAAAAAGATTCATAACCTTTTTCAAAGGGTGGGGCTCCGATCGATATGGCCATAATAAAAAGAGGAAAGAGGACCTTAGAATGGAGTTATCCATACTCGAAGAGCTTGAAGAAGATGGACCACTTCCTCCTGCGCTTTACAGTAGGAAGATGGATGCCAACTTCGAGTTGCATGAGCTGCTTGTCAATGAAGAGATCTTCTGGCTGCAACAATCACATGAGCGTTGGCTCCTTAAAGGAGATCTAAACACAGATTACTATCATAAGATCGCTAATGGCCAAAAGCGTAAAAACACCATCCATTCTCTTAAAGTGGGGGATGACATTACCGTAGAGGGCACTGATAATCTGATTACTCATGCCACTACTTTTTACAAAGATCTTTTTGGCCCAGCCCCTGGCAATTTGTTTCATATTAGTCCTGAGACGTGGACTGATAATGAGAAACTTTCTGCGGAAGATAATGTGGATCTTTGTCGAGAATTTACAGAACAGGAAGTTAAGGCTGCTCTGTTTGACATGGCCCCAAACAGAGCGCGGACCTGATAATATTCCTGTGGAATTTTATCAGGTCTGTTGGGATATAGTCAAGGACGATATTATGGCCCTTTTTGACCACTTCCATCAAGGTAAGCTTGATGTGAAATGCCTCAATTATGGGATTATTACCCTTCTGCCTAAAGTGTCTAGTGCTGAGAGAATCCATCAATTTATATCTATCTGTCTACTTCGTTGCCCCTATAAGCTCATAACTAAAGTACTCGACCGTAGGGTTGCTATATACGCTGATAAACTCATCAGCCTCACCTAGAATGCTTTTGTGAAAGGGAGAGACATCATGGATGGTGTGCTATCACTCCATGAGATCCTTAACTATACACATGTCAAGAAAAAAGCGGGGATTGTCCTTAAACTTGACTTCGAAAAAGCCTATGACAAAGTAAACTGGGACTTCCTTCTTGAATGTCATAAAATGCGTGGTTTTAATGAAACCTGGTATGGATGGATTAAACAAATACTATACGAGGGGACAGTTAGCATCAAGTTGAATAACTGTACGGGGCCGTACTTTCAAAGTGCTAAAGGGGTCTGCCAAGGCGACCCCCACTCTCCTTTCCTGTTCAACTTGGCTGTGGAATGCCTCACCAAAATGATTAAAAACGCCTAAACTAATAAGTTGATCACAGGTCTGGCATATGACCTTATTCCTGAAGTGGTGGCTGTTCTGCAGTACGCAGATGACACCATCATTTGCTTGGAGGATGATATCGATAAGGCGGTTAACCTGAAGTTGCTGCTATATCTGTTTGAAATGATGTCTGGGTTAAAAGTGAACTTCCAGAAAAGTGAAATCCCCACCGTGGGGGGGGGGGGGATGAAAATACTATGAAAAAGTATGCGAAGCTGTTTAACTGTGAGATAGGCAGCTTTCCCATTAAATACTTGGGCATGCCTGTGAGTTATGCAAACCTGAAAAACTCTGATTGGGAGTTCATTGTGAGTAAATACCTGAAGAGATTTGAGACCTGGATAGGTAATGCGGCTTTGATGGGTGGGAGACATACCCTGCTAGATTCCGTGGTTACTCAAATCTCTCTATATCATATGTCGATGTGTCTTATGAATAAAACTTTTATTGAGAGACTAGATAAACACAGAAGGAGATTCTTCTGGCAAGGGTGTAATAAGAAAAGGAGATACCACCTTGTGAGATGGAGTAGAATTTGCAGATCCAAGGACAAGGGAGGTCTGGGTATCAAAAATCTGCGAAAACAAAACATTAGCTTAATGGTTAAATGGTGGTGGAAACTTGAAACGCAAAAAGGACTCTGGCAGGATATAGTCCGGGCCAGATACCTTTGCAACAAAACTGTTGCGGATATTACTGCCAGATTTTCTGACTCACCTTGCTGGAAATCTTTGCTTAAAGTAAAAAATGTATATATGTTGGGCAGAAAAATAGAAACAAAAAAAGGATACATCACTAGGATGTGGAAAGACTCGATTAATGGGTCTCCTTCTCTTCAGGATCAGTTCCCTCAGTTGTTTGATATCTGTAATTTTCCAGATTCTTCTGTGAACAAGTTGGCCGGCAACAATGCCAGCTCTTTCTTTAGGCGCAGGCTTACCCCTGATCTGCTTAAGCAGTGGGAAGCGTTGCGATCTATCACTAATAACATCCCTCTTGCTAAGAGTGGTGATGGTGACAAAATCTCCTGGGGGCTTAACCAGAACGGCAACTTTTCCACGAAATCTGTCTATAAGATGTTGGAAAACCCCCTCGCTGGGTGTAACTATAAGTGGATATGGAAAGCAAAAATTCCTCTTAAAATCAAAATCTTTTTATGGCAGTTATCCCGAGATGCAGTGCTCACGACACAAGTGATGAGGGAGAGAAAGTGGCCAGGGAATCCTTGCTGTTCTTTCTGCAGGGAGGTAGAAATCTCTAACCACCTTTTCTTCACCTGCCCCGTTGCTAGGGTGGTTTGGAGATCTGTTGGGGTGGTGCTAGGCACTGATATGTGCCCTAACAACTATTGGCAGTATTTCGTCTAGTGCAGTAAATTTCTTCCTGGCAAAGATACCTTCTATACTGTGGGTTTAGCTGCTACTTGTTGGGCCATCTGGCTGGCGCGTAATCGTGCTACCTTTGAGAAAAAACAGATTAAGACTCCTTTTGAGATTGTTTTCTCCCTTTGTTCATTTCTTTTGTACTGGACAGGTTTATAGAAAGGAGAGGCGGCTAGAGAACTTCGCGCAGGTGCAGAGATGATCAGGAACGGCACGCTGCAGCTGATGAAACTGTGTGACTCCGTCAAGCAAACGATCTAGACATGAAGTCCAAGGTGTGGCCCTGCGCGTGGCCGGAGCTGGAGGATATCTTCTCTGTCCCTTTTCGTCATCTGATACTTTTGTCTAGTTCTGCCAATTCGGGCGGTCTGATGTGTGGTTTGCCTCTGTCTGGTCGTTCTTTTGGTTGCCTGTAATAGACTTGATATTAGTGTTACCAGGTTTTCGCCCCATGACATCCGTTTCGACGGCGGGCGGATGTGGTGGGTTTCCTCACTACTAGGGAAAAGGCTAGCAGCAGCGCGGGTTTTAGGCCTATCAGCAGCGCGGGTGCCCGCGCTACCAATAAGGAGCTACAGCTAACTCTTAGTAGTAGCGCTGCCTGTACCAGCGCTACTACTATTGACTATAGCAGTAGCGCTTTTCAGGAACGCGCTGCTATTAGTTAGCTGTAGCGATTTCCTGGTCCCGCGCTACTGTTATATCTTTCACCATTTCCCCATTCCAGCTTCGATAAACTGCAATTTCCAGATACTAGGTACTACTAGATATCAATTTCATAAAGCATTATAGGTACTATGTAGTACTCCCTCGGTTCGAAATTACTCGTCGTAGTTTTAGTTCAAATTTGAACTCAAACCACGACGAGTAATTTTGAACCGAGGGAGTACTAGATAACAATTTCATATATACTCAACATGCATCCTCAAGCAGTACAAGGTGACATCGACGACAATCATCATATTTAGTTCTAGATGATATCGACGACGATCATCATATGTAGTTCTACATGATATCGACGACGATCATCATATGTAGTTCTAGATGATATAGCCACACACACATATGTAGTTCTAGATGATATCGACGACGATCATCATCCTTAAGCCTGGGCGGTGGGTGTTCCTGATAGTAATTAGGATGGCCTGTCCAACACGAAGATTTTTGCCAACGAGGAATCTCTTCCACCCAACCGAGTTCAAGTGTGTGCGACCATCTGTGTCCATGCAGTAAGTACAGGTGGTGACGGAGCCCCTTGCGGTAAGGCGTAGTCCAACTGAGCCTTCTTCATCAAGCTCGATACCACAACTCACAGATAGGTTCTTTGGCAATCTCCGAATAAGAAAAACATATCAATTAATAAATAGCCTCACACATACTCTTGCAAATATATTTCTATTAAGTCTAGATTTCTACACTATCAAAAGACACAGTACTGCGTATTTGTTGTAATTAATCATGAATTCTACTAATAAGTATATATGGATTATCTACACTATTAATAGTTTCTTGGATTCTACACTAATAAGCATGTGATCAGCCTCTACACTAAAGTATATCATCCACTAGATTCCACAAAGCATATCATTGGACTCTACACTAAGCATATCATCGGATTCACTAAGCATATAATCGGATAATTTGCATTTGTAAGTATAACAATAAAGCATATATATATCATCAAATTACTACATGCAGTACGTATAACATACCATTTCATGCCGATCGACCATGGTACTTGTCAGGCGGGTCACGAATGGCACCCCGACAAAGTCATCACGTGGCGGAATTATGTCCCATAGGTTGCACACCTCCTCCTCGCTCAGCCTCATTCTTTGAGCTATAATGGCTTCATGAAGTGGGTTCTCATCATCTTCATTGAGTGGGTCCTCATTATCTTCATCATCTTCGTCATCTTCATCATCTTCCACCAGGTTGATATAAATGAAAACCAGCTTGGGTCTTTCTGCTCTGAAGGAGAATCTGATCAACTCACCACCAGTAACACGCATGCGAGCGAGGAAACGGGCCCATCCATCTCCTCCAATCTGCGACATATTGCGTCCTTTCTCGACCTCCATAGTGTACGGCCCCCCAGGAGCCTCAAATGTCACAGTGTCTCCTGTCAGCTTGTTGAATTTCCACCTCACATTGCATGGGACGATCTGTGTAAGAAAAGCAAAATGACACAATGCAGTAATGCCAACACTAAAAATAAAATAGTTGTTACATTTCATCTAATTTCTTACCGCCGCATGACGAAAACTCGGATGGAAGTAGATGCCGAATAGCTTGCCAGTTGCAAGGCTGCTGGCGCACCTTGACTTGCACAGTCGACATAGTGGTGCTGGTGGTGGTGCCATTTTCCTAAAACAATTTTATGGACAATTATAATCCTAATTTGGCCCCTATTGCCTAAGATAATTGTTTAAACAAACAAGTGGCAAATTTAATTAAATTGGCACCTACATTTTGCCAAAAAATAACTTATTACAAAAAAACTAAATCGAGCATACTAAATCAACTAAATCAACTAGCATACTAAATCCACTAGCATACTAAATCAACTAAATCAAAATGTTCTAAATCAACTAGCCTACTAAATCAACTAAATCAACTAGCCTACTAAATAAACTAAATCAAAATGTTCTAAATCAACTAAATCAACTAGCCTAATAAATCAACTGAATCATATCAACTAAATCAAAATGTTACATATGAAAGCCTACTAAATCAAAATGTATCAGGGAGGAGGGACAAGGAGGGGCGACTCGAGGAGGGAGAAGATAGTAGGACGGAGGAGGAAGGCGGAGCGAGGAGGGGGCGGCCGGCGGCGAGTGGAGGGAGGACGGATCGAGGAGGAAGGCGGAGCGAGGAGGGGCTGGCCAGCGGCGAGTGGAGGGAGGACAGAGGAGGAGGCCGGTACCGAGTCCAGCGAGGAGGATGAGGCGACAGCGGCGCAGATCGGGGGAGGGGCGACGGGGGAGGACCGGCGGCGCGGGGGGTGAGGAGGAGACCGAGTGAGTGTGTGTGAGTGTGATCTGTGGATGAGGCTAGTGAGTGGGGGGTGGAATGGCATAGCAGTACTGCGCTATAGGGAAATGCGCTACTGCTAAACGACCTATCAGTAGCGCCTTTCGGCGTGAACGCGCTACTGCTATGTGTCAGTATGTAAAAATAGACATAGACATAAAAAATACATTGATCATCAATGGTCTTTTTGTGTACAATCTGATTTGTCAATAGGAATCCTCGCCGGTTGGTTTAAGAACTGACGAGGATTCCTATTGCGGCCACAGATCCTACACATAGAGTTCAATAAAGACCAAGTGCTTGTGAAAGTTGTAGAAGAAACATACTTAAGGTGGGTAAAACTCTCTTCACGGAGCGAGGTAGGACTAAATTTTTGTAGTTAATTTAGCAGTAGTGATTATTGCCTGAATGCGCTACTGCTACATTATGTAGCAGTAGCGCTGTTTAGTTTAACGCGCTGCTGCTATAACTGGCCTCACGGCGGCGTCGTGGGAATTTTAGCAGTAGCGCTTGTTGGAGTGCACGCGCTACTGATAAACTTGTTTCATCAGCAAGTTTCTATGGCCCGCGCTACTGCTACTTAGCAGCGCCTGATTTTAAAGCGCGCTGCTGGTAAGATTTTGTGTATAGGCTTTTCCCTAGTAGTGCCTGGTAATGCTTGAACCCGCTCTACCCTCTTTCCCTCCTCCTGTTATCTTGAACTGGTTTGTATTTCCGTTCTTAGTAATGGAAAGGGGTAATGCCCGGTTCAAAAAAATATTATATCTAGAAGCAGCACAACAGGGTTAAACACCAGAATCTTGAGTTTAATTTGATTAAGCTGCATTGTCTTGAGGCCTGGCTTACTTGTCTTTGTCTATCAGCCAGCTCATGCATGCATGGGAATCTAACTCACTGGTATCAGATCTGGTTATTAACAGAACAATAGGAGAAAAAAGAAAAAAAATCATATAGAAGCACATATGAGAAGATTCATCGAATCTGCATGACTTCACAGAAAAGATACCTTTACCTGGCACCATCATGTTTGTTGGACAGAAAGAAGAAAATCAACCTCTTGTTAATGTTTAATTATCGTGCAACTCTGTTAGGCGTGCAGTGCTGCTGTACTACTTAGGTACACAGACAGTACGATTCTCCTTAAAATGCACCTATTTTTTCCTTACAAAAGTAACTAAAACATTTTTGTCAAAAGAGCACTACTACTGAAATAAGATGTTCTGCATGCATAGAAAATGAGGATTAAACATACTCAAGTCAAGCATTGTGACAGGTTCTCAACATGAACATGAACATGCAGTGACAGTCATATCACCTGGGCTGGGCACCATGCCACTGCCCTAATTAAACCCTAAAATAAACATTTCTCTTTCCCCTCCCCCCTCCTATCCCTCTCTCTCTTTCCCAGCTCCAACCCCAAACACAAATTAAACCCTATATTTACTTGTAATTAAGATTCAGCCCTGGATAATCAACATACTCATCTTGAACCCTATATTTACTTGTAATTAAGAGTCCATATCTCTTGACTAGAACCACACCAAACCCATCTTGTGTTATGTATCACAGCAGATGCCTCTGGTGTGTGGTGTGCCAACTGTTCATGTTCTACTTCTAGTGCATGTATTGAATTTGCAATGTGGAGTTCCCAATCATGGGATGGTTGAGTTTCTTAGACACAACTGTATTAATTCCTTGTGGACAAGTTTCTTTGGGACTTGAGGGAATGCCTTCAAGGCTAGCTCCTTGTGGACGTGTTCATCATCGAGTTGTCCAGCTTTCTGTAACCCCTTTGGTTCTGAACTTGAAGTAGTTAAGAGGACATGTTTTGGTTATGTGGGGCTTCTAGGCACATCACTGAGTTTGTTCTAGCAAGCGACAGTTTTATGTGAGCTATATGTGGTTCATAGCTAAATGTGGTTCAGTAGAGGCAGCTGCTCATCTGATAATGATCACCAGCTAAAGATGCCACTGCTCAAACAGACCAGCAACTGAATACTGGGGCTTTAAGTTGCTTGCAGAGACTACATAGCTCTACTCATTCTCAGGAGCCAGCACTACATACTTTATCCTATATTTTATTTTACTGGGATATAATAAAGAGCACCGTTTGCAATTAGTCTGTATCTAGTTGCAAACAGGACTGGATCCAGTTTCAGTCCTACATGCCTCTTACCTTGCAGGATAGTGGTAACAGCACACTGCTTGCAATGGTTAATGTCCAACAGAGTAGCAGAGAAGATGGAAAACTCACAGGTGCGAAGATGCAGTTAAAACAAGGTTACAGCATACACAACTATATTCTCTAGTGCAAAATAACTCATTTTCATCTTTAAACCATGGACAAATACATGATACAGTGCATTTTTCTTCAGTGTGTCCAGTGCATTTTTCCATCTATAAACCATGGACAAATACATGATACAGTGCATTTTTCTTCAGTGTGTCCAGTGCATTTTTTCAGTGTGTCCAAATCTTGCAGGTACCAAGTACTCCAATGCACATGGAGTACTAATTATTCATGTTTGCTAGGCACTACTCCCACAATTTTTTGAACCTAATTTGACCTAAATTTGAGAGGGATTTGACCTAAACCTAGCAAAAGAGAGAAGAAGAGGGCATGGCCGGGAGGGAGGAGAGGAGGAAGAGAGGAGAAGAGAGGCAGAGGGAGGAGGGTTACCTGACCACGATAAGGTGGTGGTCGGAGCGGAGACGACGAGCTTGGGGGAGGCGGGGATGGAGGGCCGGGAGGTCGCGGGCCTCCTCTCCTAGTGGACGTGTGGCGGCTCCGAGGCTCCAAGTCTCCGGCGGCTCCGAGGCTCCAAACCTCCGGCGGGTTTCTAGGGTTTCAAGGAAGGCGGCGCTCAGGGGGGAGGCGGCGCTCGAGGGGGAGGAAGGGGAGAGGAAGGCGGCGGGGGCGCGTGGGCGGCTGTGGCGCAGTGGGTTGGGGCAGCGGCGACCGCGGCGCGGTGGAGGGAGGGACGAGGGAGGGAGCGGCGCGGTGGAGGGAGAGGGACGAACTGTCTGGTGAGAGGGAGGGACCAGGGAGGGACGTAGTGTATGGATGGGGGAAGATTACTAATGGCGCACCCCATGGCGGTGCGCCATTAGAATGTTTTTTTATAGCAATGGCGCACCAGCGGGACCGTGCGCCATAAGTATTCTTTTTTTTAGATAGCAATGGCGCACCAGCCAGCTGTGCGCCATAAGTAAGATTTTATTATTATTATTATTTTGTTGCATCTAATAATTTTTTAGAAAATGAATATGAATATGAAACAGTAATAAATTTTTATAAAAATAGTAATAATTTTCTAAAAAATATCATCAGATTTGTTATTTCAAAATATTTATGAATATAAAAAAATCATCAAATTTGTTATTTGAAAATATGATGTTTTTTGAAAATATAATCAAATTTGTTTTTTTGGATTTTTAGTTGCATTCATTTGTGACGGTGGAGCGGGGGAGGGTGCGGGGGTCGTCGGCGGTGGTGGAGTGGGGGAGGGCGTGGGGGCTGCTCGGTGGCGAGGGGGATCTGGCAAGGGGGATCTGGCGAGGGCGGATAGCGATTGATATGGAGGGGGATCGAGATCGAGTGTCCTCATGAATATTCAATATTTTTTCATGAATTCAAAAAGTGCCCATGAAATTTAAAAATATTCATGATAGTTCAAAAAGTGCCCATGAAATACAATCGAGAAATGAAGACTACAATTTAAATACCATCGATCTTAGCTAGCTAGCTATCTGTTCACAATCTTCTTGCCCTTCTTTTTCGCGAATGGAGTTCTTCTGTGGAACGGACGTCCTTTAGGTAGGGTGGTCCTGCTTCTTCTTGTGGTGTATGCTGCTACTTCATCGTCATCGTCATGTTCGATCTTCGGGTCGCCGTACTTGTCGAAGTCTTGCTCATTGGCTACTCCATCCATTCTGATGATCTTCCTTTTGCCTCTCCTCATGACAACACGACTGGGCTTTGACGGGTCGGTAATGAAGAAGCATTGGTCCACTTGGGAAGCCAGTACCCATGGCTCATTTTTCGCGGTGACGTTTGCGCTCGCGGTCTTGGATTTGGCTTCGGGTATAACCATGGTGGTGAAATACCGGTCTTCTTTTAGGACGCTCTTGGCCCATCTGACACGGAACATCGGGACCTTCTCTCCAGCGTAGCTCAGCTCCCAGATCTCCTCGATCCTTCCATAGTATCTGTCCTTGTCGTTACCGGTGTAGGATTCCATCGTTACCCCGGAGTTCTGATAACCATCGCTCTTCATGTCCTTGTCCTCGGTGTAGAATGTGTAGCCATTGATATCGTACGCCTCATAGGTCATCAGGTTGTGCTCGGCGCCCTGTGACAAGGCGAATATGAGTTGTTCTTCCGCGGAAGAATCCTCATGTAAAGGGTACGACAGAAGCTTCTGCTTGAACCAACACGTAAAACATGAGTTGTGCTCTTTGATTATATCTCCGTCCGTCCTCGGTTGGCCTCGGTCATTGTACGTCTTCTCAATAAAGGTTTTGTGCTCTACCACCCAAGGATCGACCACATCTATGTGTTGTAGCGCGACTAGGTTTGCTCTTTCAAAGTCAGCGAGTCGACCCTCGAAGTCGACATGCATTTCGCGGCGACCCTCACGGTGACCCCATCCAGCGAGCCTGCCGAGGTGCCTGTTGACGGGCAGACCAACGGGGTTCTCGATGCCTAGATAATTCATGCAGTAGGAGATGCACTCTTCGGTCAGAAAGCCCCTGGCTATACTTCCCTCTGGACGTGACATGTTGCGAACGTATCCTTTGATGACACCATTCATCCTTTCGAACGGCATCATGCTGTGCAGGAACATCGGCCCGAGTTGGATGATATCCTCCACGATATGGACCAGCAGATGCACCATAACGTCGAAGAATGCGGGCGGGAAGTACATCTCAAGCTCGCATAGTATCACCACGATCTCTTCCTGTAGCCTTCTGAGTTGCCTCACGCCAACCGACTTCCGAGAGATGACGTCGAAAAAGTTGCATAGGACAAATAGTGTTTCACGGACGTGCGCGTCCATGATCCCACGGATTGCAACTGGAAGTATCTGCGTCATCAGCACGTGACAGTCGTGAGACTTCATCCCGCTGAACTTCTGCTTCGCTGGGTCTAGGTATCTGCTTATCTTCGCCGCGTAACTGTAAGGAAGTTTTACTCCTACGAGGCAGGTGAAAAACTGCTCGATCTCCTCCTGACTTAGAGTGAAGCACGCGGGAGGGTAGTCATTTCCGGTCTTCTTGGCCTTTTTTCCTTTGCGACGAATTTCTGTGTCCTGCTTCGCCTCATCATCATCACCATCATCATCATCATCATCATCATCATCATCATTAGCGTGAAGCTCCTGCCTGATGCCCATTGATTTCAAGTCTGCCCTTGCTTTCGGCCCATCTTTGGTCCTCTCTAGCATGTTGAGCAGGGTACCAAGAAGACTCTCGCACATGTTCTTCATGATATGCATGACATCAAGGCTGTGAGGCACACGGTGGATCTTCCAGTACAGCAAGTCTCAGAAAACAGACCTCGTTTTCCATACCTTCAGCAGCGGCTCTGGCGCCTTTCGCTTCTTTCCCGGCTCTGGCGCCTTTTGCTTCTTTCCCGGCAGTGGGCAATCTTTCCAATTTTTCAACAGCTCGTCTATTTCCTCGCCGCTCCTCGTACGCGGGCGTCTTCGGGGTTCGGTTTCACCATCAAACAGATCCTTGCGTTTCCTCCATGGGTCATCGTCGCGAAGCCACCTTCAATGTCCCATGAACACGGTTTTCGAAGACCGGGGATCTCTATCTAGCTGGCGATACGTTGTGTCATCCATGCACCTGACGCATCCAGAAAATCCGTGGACCACCTGCCCCGCGAGATATCCGTAACCGAGATAGTCGTGCACCGTCGTGAGCAGTGCGACTCTCATAGGGAAATATTGTTTCTCTGCGGTGTCCCACGTATTGGCTGGCGTTTTCCACAGCGTGTCTAGCTCCTCTTTCAGCAGCCCCAGATACAGATTGATGTCGTTCCCTGGTTGTTTCGGCCCTTCAATTAGCATACTCATGTGAATGTACTTCCTCTTCATGCACAACGAGGGGGGAAGGTTGTACATCCACACAAACACAGGCCAGGTGCTATGTGTACTTCTCTGGCTGCCAAACGGGTTGACTCCATCGGTGCTCGCGCCCAGCACGATGTTCCTTGGATCCTTCCCAAATTTTGGGTCTTCGAAGTTCAGCGCTTGCCACTGGCTCGCATCCTTAGGGTGACTCGGCATCTTGTTTTTTTATTTATCTCTGGATCATTTCCGTCATCTTCCCGCTTCTTCTCCTCCCTATCCGCGTGCCAACGCAGGAGCTTTGCTACCTTAGGGTCCGCGAAATACCGCTGCAGACGAGGAGTGATCGGAAAGTACCACACCGATTTTCGAGGAGCTTTCTTCCTCTTCTTGTATCGAGTGACGCCGCACACCGGAGATATGGTAGACTCCGCGTGCTCGTCCCGATAAATGATGCAATTGTTCATGCACACATGGTATTTCACGTGCGGTAAATCCAGAGGACACACGATTTTCTTCGCCTCCTCGAAACTGGTCGGGCACTTGTTCCCCTTGGGAAGACGTTCGTGCCAGAATGACATGTTCTCGTCAAAGTATGCGTTGGTCATTTTGTGTTTTACCTTCATCTCCAGAGCCAAGAGCGTTACTTCCAGGCGGGAATCCTCGAGCCTGCATCCTTCATACAATGGAGTAACCGCGTCTATCTCCAGTTGATCTAGCTTGGCTTTCTCTCGGGCGGCAGCTCTTGCGTTATCCGTCTGCTTGAAAGCAGCTCTTGAATATGAGGGTCCTGCACCCGGCCTCCATCGTCGTCTGCTCCGGCATCTTCATCTTCATGATCATGCCCTTCGTCTTGATCTTCCTCATCATCATGTCCGGCATCTTCTACATGATGACTGTGTACAGCATCACCGTCGTGATCATGTCCTGGAGATTCTTCGTCTTCTCGCCCGCCCTCGCCGCGGTGGTTGTCTTGCTGCCGTTCCTCATTTCTTGCCCGGCCCCCATGGACGACTTCATAGTCATCTTCATCACCTTGCCATCGATAGCCATCCATGAAACCACGCAAGAGCAGGTGGTCCTGCACCTGCCCGGAATCCGGATCCGCAATAAGGCTCTTCAGCTTGCATCTTCGACACGGACATCTTATCTCCGTCTCGTTCTTTTGAAGCATCTCAGCCTTTGCGGAGCTCAAAAACCTATTCACGATGCCTTCGGTCATCGTACGGACCATGGTCGCCTGCGGGGTAGAGCAAAACGATATTTTAGAACCAAGAAAAAATTTGGCATGACTTTCCCTAAAAATAGGACCAAAAAATGCATAGTGCCAAAATTCTCGCCGAAACGGAAGTGAATCAACATTTCGGCAAAATATTGGCAACTATCGCATTTCAAATACCGGTACCTGCAAACACAAACATATATGCAACACCACAAACATATGCAACACCACAAACATACATAGATCTAGCTAGGCCATAAAAAGTGCATGTGCACGTTGTTGGAGCGAGCTAGGGAGAAAAAAGTAGATCTACAACATAAAGATAGCTTTCCCCTTACTTACCTATCAAAAAAAGGTAATTTAACCACTTAATTTTAATGAATCTATGGTGCAAATGAGGTGAAGAGGAGGAGGCAGCCGACACAAGCTTGGAGAAGGAGGTGGAGGGAATGAAGTGGGGAAAGTGAGTGTGTAGGTGTGGCTGTCCAAAATATCTAGCTGGTCCCAGGTTACTAATAACGCACCACACAATCATGCGCCATTAGTAACCATACATACTAATGGTGCACCTGCTGGTGGTGCGCCATTAGTAGTTTTGCAAAAAAATAAAAAAATATATATATATACTAATGGCGCACCGTGGCATAGTGCGCCATTACTAGTTTGTGCGCCATTAGTAGTTTTGCAAAAAAAATATAAAAAAATACAATAGTGGCGCATTGTTTGGCTGATGTGCCATTACTAGTTAAAACTAGTAATGGCGCACTGTGCCAGGATGCGCCATTAGTATGTTTGGAAAAATGAAAAAAAATTGTTATTAGTGGCGCACCATGTGCCTGGTGCGCCATTAGTATATAGTAGTGGCGCACAGCATGTCTGGTGTGCCATTAGTGTCAATTTCATCTATAGTCTTTTTCCTAGTAACGTAGTCTAAGTTACTTCCCACTATACAGGTAAATACATGCATATCATGGACCCACAATCGACAACAACATCTAGAAAGCTCTGTCGCTTCACTCTCCCGTCTTAGGGCAAGCCTGCACGATGCAAAAAAAAAAACACCCTTTCCAAATAGTTTATAATAGACAGATACTTGTACAATGTCATCAGAAATACTTCTCCCACAAAATAAAATAAGTCGTCAGAAATACTTCTCCTGGAAAATACTAAATATGACTAATTTGCAGACAAGGACCCGCCATCTGACAGGCCTTGTTTTTGGCCCATCAGTGGTATGTGCATACCACTGACAATAGTTCTTCGACTAGCCTACACCTACAGGCAGATCCTTACTGGATTGATGTTACGGACTGAGTTGTCAAATCATGTTTGGGGATTAGGAAGGATGGGGTCCATCAGTTAAAAATCAACGAGAGCAGTTATTGGTGGAAAAAGAGTCCGTAAGCAGTAGTCCGTAGGGGATCCCGTAAGTCTAGCATTTTTGATAGTTCTTAGCCCAGCCGATGGAGATAAAGTCCCAAAGCCCACTCCATTCGATTTTCACCTCCTCGTCTCCTCCCCGAGAGAATATCACGTGATAACATGGTTTCGATGTAAATCGATGGAAGACATGTCAAAAACTAGGTTTTAAAGTTTAAATAATTCTAAAAAAAATACAATATGTTAAGAGTGTGATGTTCTTTTACCATGTGAAATTCTACGTTCAAACTAAATTTTGTTTGAGGTACAGAAAAATCAGCATTGAATTGTGTCGAACATGAAAAGTCACCATTGTTGAGTTAGTATTTTTCATAGCTCATAAATGATTTATGTTTGAAGTTAGAACTTTGCTGGGTGTAATAAGCCGCAGCGTCGAGCCTGGCACGGCTGGTGCGTGTATGGGCGCGCACCGGACGCATCGGGCGCGTCGGATCCGTGGGTGTGTGCGTGCGTAGGTGTGTGTGTGTGTGAGAGAGAGTGCGTGAGCCAGCGCGTGTGTGCACGGGGGCCATGCCATGCTGTTAGCGAGCAAACAGGAGGGGGAGACGGCGTCGGGCGCGCTGGGAGGCCGTGGCGATCGCGTACGGGCGCGGTGCCTGGGCGCGGCCAGAGCGCGGAGGACGTGGGAAGTGAGTGGGCGAGTAGGTGCGAGGCGTGGGCTTGCAGGCCGGTGCTCGCGGGCATAAAACCCTGGATCCCTCCTGTAACTTGTTGACACGGTCGAGTTCGTGCTCGAGGAAAGAAAAAAGCGTTCGTGCGCTGGAAAAAACCCCTGTGTCCACCACTACTGTGATCTTCTTCTTCCTCTGTCTTCTGATCGAGCCACGGCAGGCGAGAGTGAGTTGAGCGAGAGGGAGAGGAGAGCTAAGGCTAGGGAGTGGCGGTTCCAACAATTGGCATCAGAGTCACGTAAGGATCAGGGCGCGCCGGCGATGTCGATCGTCCCCTAGGGTGGCGGTGCGGGCGGATCACTGCCGCAGCTCAACGGCGACAACTACACGGCATGGGCCATCAAGGTCGAGGCGAATCTCGACACGGCCGGGCTGTGGGAGGCAGTGGTCGTGCCGGAGGACGCGGCTGCGGCCGTCATCGCGAAGAAGGACAAGCCCGCGCCCGCCTACCTCCTCAGTGCACTCGCGGAGAACCTGCTGATGTAGGTGGCATCGAAGAAAACTGCGGGGGAGTGGGCGAGCCTCAAGGCCAGGTACGTCGGAGCTGATCGTGTGCGGGCGGCTCGGCTGGGCACGCTGCACGGGGAGTTTGAGCTCCTGCGCATGGCGGACGCCGAGACCCTGGATGACTTCGCCGGCAGGCTCGGTGGCATGGCTGCGCGCTATGCTGCGTTGGGCTCGACCCTGGAAGATGCGACACTGGTCAAGAAACTGCTCGACTCGGTGCCGGACTGCCTGTACGCGGCGCTGGCCGGGATCGAGCAGTTCTGTGACGTCGACACAATTGCGTTCGAGGACGCGTTGGATCGGCTGAAGGCCTTCGATGAGAGGCTGCGTCTGCGCGGGCAGGACGGAGGCAACCATGGCGGCGAGCAGCTGATGTTCACTGCGGCACAGTGGCGAGCGCGGGAGCGGCAGCGCGGCGGAGCTCGGGACGACGACGATGGGACGCGCAGCGAGGCGTCGGGCTTCAGCCGCAATAGACGAGGCAGGTGCTACAAGTGCGGCGAGCGGGGTCACTTCAAACGTGACTGCCCGCAGTGGAAGAAAGCGTCGGCGGCGGAGCGTGCCTTGCTGGTCGACGGTGACGTCGAGGACGCTAGCCTGCTCTGAGCCGCGGCTTAGGGCGCGAATGTTGGGTGTAATAAGCCGCGGCGTCGAGCCTGGCACGGCTAGTGCGTGTATGGGCGCGCACCGGACGCGTCGGGCGCGCCGGGTCCGCGGGTATGTGAGTGCGTAGCTGTGCGTGTGTGAGTGCGTGAGCCAGCACGTGTGTGCGCGGGGCCACGCCATGCTGTTAGCGAGCAAACAGGAGGGGGAGGTCGCGTCGGGCGCGCTGGGAGGCCGTGGCGATCGCGTACGGGCGCGGTGCGTGGACGCGGCCAGAGCACGGAGGACGTGGGAAGTGGGTGGGCGAATAGGTGCGAGGCGTGGGCTTGCAGGCCGGTGCTCGCAGGTATAGAACCCTGGATCCCCCCTGTAACTTGTTGACACGGTCGAGTTCATGCTCGAGGAAAGAAAAAAGCATTCGTGCGCTGGAAAAACCCCTGTGTCCACCACTCCTCTGATCTTCTTCTTCCTCTGTCTTCTGATCGAGCCACGGCAGGCGAGAGTGAGGTGAGCGAGAGGGAGAGGAGAGCTAGGGCTAGGGAGTGGCGGTTCCAACAAACTTCACATGGCAATATAACATTACCCACTTAACATACTGTATTTTTTATAAAAAAAATGGTAGAAACTTGCAAACACGATTTCGATGAAGTTTTCATTTACACTATTAGGACAATTTAGATCAAACACTACAGCAATTCAACAAATATTTTTACAAACCATGAATCTGAATACATCAAATAAGCTAAATTAACAAATAATCCAGATGCAACAAATATCCCAATCAAATAAAATATTCAACTAAAATACACGAATTCAAAAGAAATATAAATACACTATCTCCCAGCTAGCTGGCAATGATGTCCAATGAGAATCTCCTTCAACAAATGATGGGAGTCCTAGTCTTCAGTCTTTCCAGTACACCCCAAGAAATGTGTGAATGTGGTTTGTGTGCCTGCGAGGCCTGATGATTGGGCAAATACTTTCATAGTCACTGGGTCTTTGCATATTCCTCTCATCCTCGATAAGCATCTTGTGTAGGATCACACATGTCATGATATTTGTCAAAGCATCCTTTTTCTAGAAAAGTGTAGGCCCCGGAAAATTTAAGACCTTGCTTGTGGCACTTGAAATGCCCTCTCAATGTCCTATCTCTGAGCTACTTGCGCCTTGGTGAAATGCTCGAGTTTTGTGGTTCTAGGATTAGAAATTGACTTAAAAAATGTTTATCAAGATGGATAGATGCCATCAGCCAGATAGTAGAGTTCTTCATACTAATGGCCATTCAACATAAAGTTGTAAGGTGGAGAAATACCATCAACTAGCCTTGAAAACATGTGAGCTCTCTGCAAGACATTGATGTCATTGATCCTGACAACCCCAAATGGCTATGGCAAATCGACAAATCTTCGGAAGCAACAACTTCAAAAATAAATTGTTGGATCATGGCAGTGCCTGTGAATTGTTATGCCAAGTTGCACGGGAAATTATTCCACCTTCGGTGCATACAGACAACACTCCCTAGCATCCAAGACCGATATTTTTGCTTCATGCGTTGATAGAATCCTTGTTGTCTCCCCGGCATGGATGCTTGCAAATACCGCTCTCCATAAACACTCGCCACAGTTTTAGTGAATACTTTCCTGCACTTTATGATTGCATATTTGGCCATCCAAAGATACTCCTCCAATGCATCTGCAGGAGTGTGATATGCAATCATCCAAATTGTTGCGATCACCTTTTGACAAGGGGGGAAATCAAGGATACCGGCAACATTCCCCCATTTCTGGAAGAAAAGTTCATTGGCTTCCATGTCGTCAGCAATTCAACGGAACAACCTTTCGGACATCCAGAAGCATCGCCGCAACACATACAATGAGAAGGTATGAACCGATAGAAAGTAACAACACATGAGCTTTTCGAGCCCTTCAATTTTGTTTCGGTGCACTGTCGCACGACCAGCCTGCGAACCTGCATGCTTCATCTTCTTTCCGATCGCCACTATCCATTAATTGAAGAACCATCAATGTACTTCGTCTTTTTCGTCATCCATGACTTCACTCTAGGATTTGGAGCTCCAATCCGACGATGGATCATCAAAAAAGTTGTGTGATTTTTTAGGAACTATTTCCTTCTTACTTGGATATTATCGGATTAAGTGAATAAAATTTTCAACCAACTAAAATTGGAAGTGGCATTGGTCCACAAACTAGTCAAGGCAAATTAATTTGCCCAAACCATATCTGTATATGGCATAAAATTATTTCTTTTTTGCGAGGGATATGGCATTATATATTATCTATCATGCCATTTGAAATAAATGTTTGAAAAGTACTTTTAAACATTTTTTTTCAGAAACGCCAGAAGATATATATTAAAATCATATGTATATTGTTTAGTAAAATTTCTTCAAACTTTGACCAAGCTGTATTTTTGTATTCCAAACTTTACATTGTATTGTTGTTTTTAGCGGTACTATTTTGCATTGTTGCTGTGGCGCAGATTTTAAAATTTTTATGAGGGATGCTGTGGCGCAGCAACTACAGTAAACTGGCCTGCGTGTCACCGTCTCTCGAACGAGAATGGCCTGCCTTTCGAACGATCGATTAGCCACAACGTGGGTCACGTGAGGTACGGTGTGGGCCCGCAATTGGTGCATTGGATCCAGTCATGTGCAATCAAGGGAGAACGTGGGTCACGTGACCGCATGTACGGCTTCTGTCGACACTTTTGTCCATCTGTCTAGTCATCAGACACGCATATGTGCACGTGTCCTTATCTGCTCGCATGCAGCGATGTCCGCTCGTTAGGTGATCCATCGGTGTCCCGAGGCTACATATACGGCTGGCTGCTATCTAGCCAGCTTCAAAGCAAACGCACAAGCAAGCTCAGTAAGCACGCCATGGGAATGAAGCGATGCGTCGTTCCTAGCATCCTGCTGATGCTTGCACTGCAGGCAGCCCTCCTCGTCGCCGGCGACGTGGATGCCATTCTCCTGCCGAGCCAAGGCCAAGGTGCGCGTGCGTCAACTCCTTTCTTCTCTAGTTCATGGCTTCAGGCGTCCATGAAAAACTGATTAACTGAGGGCTTGGGCTTGCAGACGAAGCAGCCATGGCGGCCAAGAAGAGGCCGTGGAAGTGCTGCGACCAGGCGGTGTGCACCAGGTCCATCCCGCCGATCTGCCGCTGCATGGACCAGGTCTTCGAGTGCCCCTCCACCTGCAAGGCCTGCGGGCCGTCCGTGGGCGACCCGTCCCGCCGCGTCTGCCAAGACCAGTACGTCGGCGACCCCGGGCCCATCTGCAGGCCCTGGGACTGCTGCGACCTGCCCCTGTGCACCAGGTCCAACCCGCCGACGTGCCAATGCATGGACGAGGTCGACAAGTGTGCTCCGACCTGCAAGACCTGCCTGCCGTCCAGGTCGCGCCCTTCTCTCCGCGTCTGCATCGACCGCTACTTTGGACCCTTCCCGCCCGCGTGCACGCCGTCAGAGGCTGTTGCCGCCGGCGGTAACTAGCACGCTCACGCGTTGATCACCCGATCAACGCCGTCGAGTGTCCTCTCCCGCCCTGCTGCAGCAGCAGTGTCTAAGAATAAAATAGAAATGGATGGCCTATATGTGTGGTGGACACACAATTATGAATAAGACAACGTGGCAATGTTCAATCTTTATCTTTATATAAACGAACGGTGCTGTTTTCTTCCGCTTCACATAGACTCTTTTCCTAAGAGGCAACGTGAACATATATTTTTGAGTTCTTTTATGATCAAAGTTTTAGAAACACACTAATAGAAATTAAAAAATGCATCGAAAATCCTGGATGCCGAAGACTTTTTCCTCTTACAACCATCGATAGCTGTGTCGTGAGTAAAATTTGTTGGTGTAGTCCTGGCCTCCATTTCAGCAGAGCAAACTTGTTTAGCCAAAGGATGAAGATGCACAACCACGTTATCCGCTCCGCATGCAGGCGTGTGAGCGGGCTCTCCTTTCCTTTCCACCGGTCAAACGTGTCTCCTTCCCTTTCCCCACATACAAACATTAAATACTAGTGCTAGTTTACAACCAATCTATTGTGCTAGTGGGCTTTTATGATGGCTTTAGGTGACATGGTATTGGTATATACTCCCTCCGTCCGGAAATACTTGTCACCAAAATGGATAAAAAGCGATGTATCTAAAACTATTGATGACAACTATTTTCGGACGGAGGGAGTAGCTAGCAGCAGACTTTCTTATTAACCATGCTCTAAGTGGACGAATGCACTAAAGGTTGTTCAAACTATTCAGGAAAAGACTCTCATGATTACAGTCCGGATATTTACGAAGGATTAAAAGCTATTAATTTTGGAATTTAGGATCAAACCCTAAGTAAAATGAAATATAATAATATGAATATATCTTGCTCTATTTTGAATTGACCGATTTTACATGGTGAAATCTCTTTAGAACCTCTATTTAGCATTCCAATATTATTAGGAACCTACAATAGTTATTCCATATATTTTTGAGTAATAAATCACATACTTACAGTTCAAACCCATTTAATCATTAAATGAAATTAAATTTCAAATAAAATACAAATATAATTCAAAAAAGGTTTTCAAGGGATGGCGGGGGTTGATGAGGGCTAACGGTGACGACGACCACACCGGAATGACTTCCATGCACGATGCATATATATCGTTGGTGTAGATCTCCGTAGCCGCGATTCAACATATGCATGTGATGTATGCGAAGAATCTGTTGTATGTATCATAGATACACCAGCTACTTATTCTACCTTGGTAGTTAGTGGCACCGACCCGTGGGACCCTGATGTCTGGGATCACTCACCATCACAAAAGCACGAGACACACACCCACACTTGAGACATTTTGCGCTGGAATCTCTAATGAGAAACCGGATAAACAAACTACCGCCATGGCAACCAAATAGCGTTGTTGTGGCGTAAAAAACATAAACGCCTAGTATATGTCATTTTTTCTCCTAAAAATACATAAAATCCAAATATATCACTGAACTGAAACCTCGTTAGCATTCCTCTTTACTTCTTGCAATCCCTACTCACTCAAAATTTATGGTTGAGCACAATCTCTATTTTCTTTCTTGCAAATCATAATCAAAACCATAGCCCACCATACATGAACTGTACAAGATGTCTAATCTCATTTTACCACCTATGAATGGAGTGTGCAGCCTCCTAGAAACCATCCCTTATTATAAAATAGAAAGATTGCACTTTGCATGAACATTTTCCTAAATCGGCCAGATCGGACCTATCTCACGTAAAACCTAGATCCCATCTCCTATATAAGGAGGGGGCGAGGGGGGCTCTCATTCCTATCTACATCTGTAGAACCATACTCTTGGTAGACTAATACTTCATTCCCATTGTAACCCTCGCACAAGGTACTCCACCATGAATACAAACACAAATCAGGACGTAGGGTGCTACTCCTTCCCAGATGCCCGAACCTGAGATAAAACACTCGTGTGATATCCGATCTGGTACTTCCAGCCACGTTCGCCACACTCCTGAGGGCACTGGTGGGTTTATGGCTTTATGCACCGTCGCCCGCCATCTTCAAGTCTAGCAACCAGCCACCCTATGGCAAGTACCACTTTCGCTGCGTGGACTGCTCACTCTGCCGGACATCGCCACTGTTAGCCCTCTTCAACGACCGACACCACACCGCACCACTCATGCGACATAGGTGACCACTCTAGTATGACTTCCATGCACGTTGTAGGTATATCATTGGCGTAGATCTCCGTAACCGCGGTTCGACATATGCATGTGATGTTTGCGAAGTATTTGCTGTATATATCATAGATACACCGCTAGGTACCTCTATCTTAGTAGTTAGTGGCACTGACCCATGGGACCCAGATGGCCAGGGTCACTCGACATCTTGCGCTGGAATCTCTAACGAGAAACCGGATAAACCAACAACCACCATGGCTGCCAAATAGCGCTGTAAACGTAAAACTCCTATTATATGTCAAATTGATATGAAAATGCATAGTATCCAAATATATTAAGGCAAACCTCGTTAACATTCCTCTTTACTTTTTGCAATCCCTACTGAGTCAAAACCTATGACTGAGCAGAATTTCTATGTTCCTTCTTGCAAATCATTATCAAAACTGTAGCCCAGCATACATGAAATGTCTAAGATGTCTAATCTCATTTTACCACCTATCGATGGAGTGTGTAGCCTCCTAGAGACCATCCTTTATGAAGCAGGAAAGTTCTGATGAAAAGGCTGCACCATGCATGAACATTTTGCTAAATCCATGGACATTTTTCATTCATAAACATTTTTCTGAAGTTCACAACTATTTTCTAAACATTGCATGAACATACTTATAAATACATTACCATTTTTAAAATTCATGTTTCTAAAATTTACGAATTTTTTTAAGATTTAATTATACTTTTCTAAAAACGTGAATATTTTTCAGATATCCATGGGCACCTTTAAAATTCATGGCTTTAAAAAAGTTATTAATTATTTTCTTACAAGTTTCGAGACTGTTTTTTGCGAAACAGTTTTTAAATGAAAAACTAAAGCAAACAGGAAATCCAGAGGAAAAAGAAAAAGCTAGAAAACGGGATGAATGTGCCGACGTAGACGCCAAACTGGGCCGGCCCTCACAGCCTCGCGTCTGCTACCTCGAGATCTGCCGCATTGAGCGCTCCTCCCTGTTTGGGGTTGGGCCCCGGCGGCGGCGAACCACCCGAGGCGGCACGCGACAAAGGCCGGCGAGGGCGGCCGCGTAGCCGAGGCCTTTGGTGCCGTCAAGGTCCACAAGGAGGGCAGCGTGGCGTTGCCCCAGATCTGGCGCTGGGGAGGATGGATTCGGCGCACCTGTCAGCTTCCCGGACCCGGGCAGGGCGCCCGGCCGCACCATGGCCGGCGATTGCTGCAGAACTGCGGCCATTGCTGCTCGGAGCGTGCCGATCGTTTCTGGTTAGTTAATTCCTCTTTCAATCATCTCACTTACAGCACTTATTTCTCTGTTTCCCCATCGTTCAGAGTAACCAAATACACTTGCTGCTGATCGATATTAACACTTAGGATTGCACATTTTTACTGCACACATCTAAAGCTACACATAATCACTTGAACCAATGAAATAAACCACTGTCAACCCAGATTAAAGACCATCATATGCGCATTGTACAGTACAAGTAAGGGAGTAACGTCACACAGTACAAGTACAAGTTTATAAACTGAAGTTTTGCAGGGATGTCCACAACCGATTTAGTCCAGATGACGAAACCATCGTGCAACAAGGAGAAACTAACTTGTCGTAACCGCACAAAATGCTCAAATTATTCAGGGTAAGACCCTCATGATTACATCCCAATGTATCAAGGGCCGTATGCATCGTTCTGATGCAGAGGCCGGGGTGAACCCCCTTTTCGAAAAAAAACATCCCAATGTATCAGAATAACAAAATAATATTAAAGTCTTACATTTACCACAATAATTTAACAATACTAAAGTTATAAATATATCAGAAGAGCTAAACATCTTCATCTCTTTTTTTTTTGAGTCGCTAAAATCTTCATCTTTATTTAGAGGTAAAACAAGACACACGATATTAACATTTGCTGCTGCAGATCATCCACACCCTGGTTAATAGTCAAGAGCTCTTCTTCAATGGATTGCAGCACAGACACTGCCTCCTTCGGAGAAAACGCTTATTCTACGGCTGTGTTCTCTGCAAAGCTTGCCCACTTCACGACCACAAAGACATAGACTTGATCGTACACCTTGTCAAAGAGCCGGAAGTAAGCAATTCTCCATGTCTTCTTGAACAGCAGTGCACAAAACACCATCCAGAGTCCCACCACAAATCCAAGCACAAGACCAAAGTAAAACGTCAGTGGATCAAATTTTTGGTTGCTGTTGGCGACATCTCCCTGGATGAAAGGATCATTTCCTGAACAATTCTTGTGGACAGGAGGCCCACAAAGTCCATTGTTGCCAATGTACATAAGTGACGGGTTCTCGGAATTGAGGGTGTCAAGTTGGCGGCCAGAGGGTATCCTTCCAGACAAACTGTTGTAGGACAGGTTCAGGGCGGCCAGAGATGTCAGATTTGACAAGCTCGATGGGATTTCACCAGAAAGCTTGTTCTGAGAGAGGTCAAGAGATACCAGTGCCTGCATGGTGCCAATCATGCTTGGAATTTCTCCACTCAATTGGTTTGATGATAAGTTCATATTCATTAGTGCAGCAAGCGAAGTGATGTATGTAGGAATTTCACCAGTCAGGGAGTTGCATGATAAATCAATGCTCACAAAATATGCAAGTGTTCTGCCAAATAAGTATATAAGTTGCTGCCCTTTTGTCTGTACTGACAATATATGTCCTAGCTGTTCAACATTCAGTATGCTGCTAGTGCGTAATTTTGTGGTTCCATGAGATTCAACAGAACCATCCATACCAACGGATTCCTGTTGTAATGTTCTCATAAATGTTAGGTTCAACAGATGCTGAGGTATTGCACCAGAGAAGCTGTTGCCTGATAGATCTAAGTATCGAAGATACCCAAGCTCTGTTATGTCAACTGGAATATTATCAGAAAAATTATTGTGGCTCAGTATGAGAAAATGTAAATTCATCAGCTTTCCTATCCATGCAGGTAATCTTCCAGAGAACTTATTCCATGACAGATCCAAGAACTTCAGACCTGTGTTGTTCTGCAAAAATGCTGGCATTTTTCCTGATAAACTGTTATTGCTGAGTATAAAAAATTGTATGTTGGGAATTTCAAAACATTGGGGAATTTCACCCTCCAAAATATTGTTCGACAAATCCAGATACACCAACCATTCAAGTTTGCAAATAGACTCTGGAATATACCCACCAATTTGATTTGAATGCACAGACAATACTTCAAGTAGTGAGGCTCCAAGGTTTGATGGTATTGTTCCTGAAAATTTATTGTTGGAGATGTCTAACCATGTGATATTATTTGGCAATGCAGGTATTGGGCCAGTAAACCGGTTTGAATTGAGAATGAGTTTCTTAAAAGCCATGCGATCCAGATCTGCTGGCAAGCTGCCACTTATTTGGTTGTTAGAGATATCCAGTGATGTGGCATGTGAAAATGCAGACCAAAACCAATCAGGAAACTCGCCCTTCAAACCGTTGCTTGAAATGTCAAGCCCGGTGGTTTTCAGCTGCTGAAGCCAAGGTGGAAACAGAGGACCCATCTGGCAAGATCCAAATGATGCATACTTCAGAGTAACGGGAGGACGCCAATCAGAACTCAGTACAATCTTCAAATTATTGGAAGAGATGTCTATTGCCCTTAAACTTGTTAGATTTATGAAGTGTTCTTCCGTGATCACTCCAGTGAAGTTATTTTCCCTTAGGGCCAGAGAATTCAGATTAATAAGAGAACCTATTTCAGTGGGTACAGTTCCACTGAGAAGATTGCTTGAGAGGAGAAGTTCAGTCATATACATCAATTTCCCAAGATTGGCTGGTATACTTCCCGTGAGCTGATTGTTATAGAGTGCAAGGGAGGTTAGAACTGTCATATTCCCAATCTGTGGTGGTATAGTTCCAACAAGGCTGTTTGAATAGAGGTATAGTATGCTCAACCTAGTGAACTCACTAATAAAGTCTGGCAGAGTTCCAGTGAAATTGTTGATACTAAGATCCAGCTCCTGCAATTTTTTCCAGGTGCATTGTGGCAAACTCTTCATAAGCACTGCTATGTCGCCATTTATGCCATTAACAGAGAGGTCGAGGATTTCCAAACTGCAAAGATTCTTATAGTATCCTGTCATCATCATGTTCGTGTTCTCATTGCGTGAAATATCAAGGACTTGAAGGTACGTCATGTTTCCTAGTGTGTCAGGGAGCTGGCCGAATAACCTGTTATCCCCAAGATCGAGGTACTTCAAGGTTGTCGCTTTCCAAAACCAACCATATGTGAGTGAGTGCTCAAAATCATTTGAGGACAGGTCAAGCTTCTCAAGTTTTGTGAGATTAAGGTGCAGAAGTGATTGGTTTGCACTATCAAGTGAACAGGAAGAAAGATGAATAACCCTCAAAGGTGGAATCATATTGAGGGTATGAGGCCAGTCAGCTATCCCTGAGAGCTGGACTCCGCTCATGCTAAGGAACTGCAGGAAAGGTAGCTTCGCCAGCCAGGTGATGTCCATTGAGTACATCATAGAATTACCAGTTTGGGCAAGGTCAAGATACTGCAACTTAGACAGATTTCCTAGCTGAGAAGGCACTCTACCGGCAAATGGTATACCAGAGAGGTCAAGGTATCTCAAGTTCGTCATGGAGCCCATTAAATTAAGAATTTTGCTATTTGGCCCTGGTAAACAGTTCATGCTAAGGTCCAGGTGCTCTAAATGCTTCAAGGAAAGTAGAGAGGGACTTATCTCGCCGAACAAAGAATTGTCATGTTCACATGGATCATAGTAGCCCCAGGGGTTGTCCTCCACAATTGTACTGCGAAGGTGAAGCTTGACGACATGGCCAGTTCGATTGTTGCAACCGATGCCTCTCCACCGGCAGCAATCTTGGCCGTCCCATGAGATGAGGAGGTTGGCGCTGTCGCTTGTAATGCCCTTTTTGAAGGAGAGCAAGGCAGCCCTCTCGGCCGGGATGCAGCCACCCCCATGGGCATGCGGATGCTGGGGTTGTAGTGCATCATTTGTGAAGAACGAAAAGATGCTTATGCTGATGAGAGCGAGCAAGAGATTGATTGTGCGACGCATGGTGGATGAATGATTGAGTTGTCTAGCTGGGTGTTAGTATTTAGTTGTGTACCAGAGGTATATATGTCCATAACTTGTCAAAGTCCCCGTGGATGCTTGTTCAATCATACAATATACAATATTGTATCATACAACTATACAATATTTTGTGCCCATCTGTGATGGGAGTCACCAACTACTCCACTAGTTGGCTGACTCCTGACTGCAACCGCACTGTACCGTTGGCATCAAAGTCAATTGATCCTGTTGTATATGTGGCGTGCACTCGACTAGGTACTACTCCAAACCTGACCAAAATTTTGTTGTATCTGTGATGGGAGTATCTGTGATGGGAGTCACCAACTACTCCACTAGAGAGAGAGAGAGAGAGAGAGAGAGAGAGAGAGAGAGAGAGAGAGAGAGAGAGAGAGAGAGAGAGAGAGAGAGAGAGAGAGAGAGAGAGAGAAAGGAGAAAGCTACTTGCTGCTGCAGCAGCCTGCAGTGGTTCACAATGACATGGATGGCCGGCCTCCTGCTACCGTTACAGCCTACCATAGCACTGCTAGCCTGTGTGGTGGTCAGTCTGTACCTGGCAATGTTTTAATGAATTTTCGAAAATTTTAATGACGTTTCTTTCAGTTTCAAGCAGTCTCTCTGTATCTCTAGATTGATAATTGAGTTTACTCAACTACAGCAGTAATTGTTTGTTTAACCAACTTATGTCCAGTCTTGTGACTATTTCGCACAACTTCGCAATCCCAACCTAAGTCTAAATCGACTTGAAAATACTTATGTTTTTCTGTTGCAGTATCTTTTTTTATCTGAATCAAAGAGACATTACCAGCAACCAATAATTAAAAAAATACCTGGTGTTTCGAACTAACTTAAATTGATTTTGTAGTGTGTTGCTAATTTCATTAAAGTTTCGTATGCAACAGTAGAAATCCATCGCCCTTCACATGTGTTTTTATCTTTGACAGGTTACATTCAGTTTGACTACCTCATCAGGAATTCAGGTCCAGACCCTAACCAGACGACAGTGCACATTTCAGTTCTACCATAGTTTGCCAATATATAGTTTACAGAGTTTTGACATCGACGCACATGAGTATGAATTAAGAAAGCAAATTTCTATCTCTGTCCCTGTTCTTTACCAAGTTGGTTGCCTCCGAACAGTCTGATTCAACTACAATGGGAAGATAAGTCCATTCTCTAGCAAGCGCCAAACTTCCCATTAAAGAAGAAATCTCCGCATCCGGTGCAACTTTACATGATAAAAGTTTATGGCAAGCTGTGAACATTATGGCCCCTGCATCATCTGGGTAACACATTTCCGGTCACTGCTGAGTAATCAGTTGGATCGAAGGAACCATCTGTGTTCAACATTCACCCATCCTTGGCCTGGTGGCACCCAGGGAATATTACACATCGCTGGCGCCTTTACTTGTGTTGTCTACGAAATGCAGAATCTGAATCTATAAGCATTGTTACTCCTGCTTAACTAGCATCAGTTTGTTGTGTTCTCCTTCGTGAAACAAAGTCCTCTTAGTAGTGTATTTGTTTTCTTCAGATTATTCACTCTTCAGGCCATCAACTTTTTAACCTGACTCCGTCTTATAAATCATATAACCTTCCCTTAGTTGATATAGGTGACAAAGTCATGACTGCTGGTGATGAGAAAGGTGCTGCTGCTGGCACGTGTGCATAGATCTCGAGGACAGGATTCTTGCTGGAAGGGAGAATGATGCCACAGTGCAGAAGTTACAAGACCACGATAAGGTTTGGTTTCAAGCAAAGACCTTTTTATTATTTTAAGGTACAGTATGATCACTTTAACAACCAGAATTTAATCGTCTTTCTTTCCTAAGTTATTTCATCACATATAACACATATATTTTTGGGGTAATTTCGAAACTGGAACACACACCTTGACTATAAGAAATCATATAAACTGAACTGAGATCGTAAAGTTTCCTGATTGTGTATCTTGCTGTATGGTTGCCTATTGGTAGTCTTAAGACCCAATATGTGTCCATAGTCATCTATCCATAGTCCTAAGCCCCAACAACTGAATCTTCAGATTGCTGATTGTAAAGATATGCTTAATTATGTGAGCTTTCAAACTAATCGCCATAGGTTTCCACTCATACAGATACTCTGCCTCGGAAATTTCTTTGTTTTACTAAATGTTTTCTTATCAAAAGTCCACAGTATTAGATTACATGGTATGATCGTTGCTTATTTTATATACATCCATTCTCCTTGGTTTGATTACATGTTAAAAGGATTTTATTTGTTTTGGTTCTAGTCGTCTCACTAACATCATCTTGGTGCAGCAAATATATGGTCTTGCTTTATCTGTTATCATTTGTTTGTTGGCGAGCCATTACTTGATGACTTGATTTGGGCTCTGCGGATTGGCTTCATGAGAACGTTTTTCTCAGTTTTGGTTATGCCTTACTAATTAATTTGTGTTAGCAGATTGACTTTTTACTGAGTTTATCTTAGCGGGACTTGTAATTTTCTAAACAGTAGGCTTTGGGCTCTTTTACATAAGGGTTAGGTTTCTTCAGATTCATGTACCCTGGCGCTACAGCATTACACCATTGATAAAGCTTCTATACAATGGTGTTTAAAGCTTAAATTAACAATTTCATCAGAGTTCAAGCATTACACTCTGTTATGTTTCTTGCCAAGTGCTCTATGTAATGCTTTGTAGTCCCAGTGTGACTTCTCTGTTTTCTTACCTGTCAGGTGATATTTTATATTCAGTCTGATCATGGAAACAATGTAAAATATTTCATCTTGACCTATTGCATCCATTTTTTCTGTTTTAGTACAGTATATGTATGGGTGCGCAAAATATACCTATTTACCCTGTTTGAGGTGTAGTGTAGTAGCAGAAATTTTGATGTACAGTCAACTGTAATTGATTAACCGCAAGGCTTCATACATGTGTACGAAAATAAGCTAGTACGTAATATAAATGCAAAACTTTTGAATGCCGTAATCTTCGTTTCGTTGTATGACCTACAGTTAATGCACATTCTTACATCACAATAATGACATACCTTAGCCGGTAAAACTGTGGCTCCAACACTAGCTGGCCGAATTTTGAACCCTGCTCTTGATCTCAAACAGAAGAAAGAAACGCTGGTAGAAAGAAATTGGCGGATGGCTGCACTGTATGCAACAATTATGCTACTTACTTAATGGCACAGACATTGATAAGTTTAATCAAGTCTCTGCCTCACTATGAAGCCTGATTATTAGAAGTGTCCTATTTGCAGTCTTAATTAATAACTGACCTTGCTGAAGGGGAACGAGTGAGTGACTACACCAGAACATTGTTTGTTAGATGATTGTTGTGCCAATTTTGGTTTGGAAGTTGGTGCACAGGATGATGGAAAACCCAATTTCGGAAGAGATAGCACCTTCTGGAGCAATTGCTGGTTACTCCCTCCGTTCCTAAATATAAGACCTTTTAGATATTTCACTACAAACTACATACGAATGTATATAAACATACTTTAGAGTGTAGATTCATTTATTTTGCTCCGTATATAGTCTATAGTGAAATCCCTAAAAGGTCTTGTACTTAGGAACAGAGGGAGTAGCTAATTTCTCTTCAATCATTTCTCTTACTTATTTCTCTGTATACCCGTCATTTAGAATAACCAATTACACATGCCCGAGTCTAAATCTTGTCAAATTCAACATTTTGTGGATTGCGCACTCAATGATATTTCTACTGCACACATTTGGAGGCACCCCAGACTAACTACTCTCGTACTCGTACTCTCACCCCAGCTGGCACGCAGCCCCACACCCACACCTAATTAACTCACACACACTTGAGTTGCGCCAACGTACAGCATCAGGCGTGACACTTCATTGCATCTTTTGTTAAGGATAAGTTTCACCCGTAGTTAGTCACTTAAGCTAGCTACTTCACTTAATTGTCAGAAGCTTATCCATCAGGCAGAATAACTCAGCAATCGCCACCAAAGTCAAAGTAGACTGAAAAATAATCGCCACCAAAAATAATTGCCCATGCACCGTGTCGGGATTACCTTTTCTTTTTGACAAAGGATTGCTCCCCGATTTCCCTTTTTGCGTCAAATACTTGTATTACTCATATGACAGGTTAAATTCAGTTTGACCACCTAACAAGACGACAGTGCGCTGTTGAGTTCTACCATAGATCACCAGTATATAGCTTTACAGAGTTTTGACATCAACGCACATGAGTAATACTAGTGTTCTGTCCTGCCATGCTGTGTCCGAATTCATGAATTAAGAAAGCAAATCTTCATCTATCTCTGTTTCCAAACAGTCTGAGTCAAGTTGAGTCACTCAACTACAATGGGAAGATTACTCCATTATCTAGCCAGCGCCAAACTTTCAATTAAAGCAGAATCTCTGCCTCCAGTGCATCGTGACATGATAAAAGCTGATGGCAAGATGTGAACATTATGGCCCCTGGCCACTGCTGAGTACCATATGTGTTCAGTTTCACCCATCATTGTTACTCCTACTTAACTAGCATCAGTTTGTTGCATTCTTCTTCATAAATAGTCCTTTTAGTATTTGTCTTCTTCAGATTATCCGCTCTTCAGGCCATCAACTATTTAATCTGAGGGCAGGCCCCGGCTGTCGCTCCCCAAATATTACGGTCCAAAGTTTTTCATCAGGCTCCTTTAGTTGTATTCAACTCTTTTGTCCGCTCATCGCCTCATCGGCCACCTTTAGTTGTATTCAGCAGTGGCGGAGCTATGTTGGGGCCAGGGGGCCGCTGGAATAAAGTATCACAGATTACAGCTACAAGTTTATAAACTGAAGTTTTGCAGGGATGTCTACAACAGAAAAGTGTTGAAATTATTCAGGGGAAGACCCCCATGATTATTACAACCCAGAAGAATAGTAAGGTCCTACATGTATCTGAATAACTAAACAATTCTGAGGTCTTACATTTACCACAATAGTTCGACAATAGTAAAGTCATAAATGCGTCACAACAACTAGACATCTTCATCTTATTTAGAGGGTACAAACAAGGCGCACGATATAACATATGTTGCTGGAGGTTTTCCACACCCTGGTTAATAGTCCAGAGCTCTCATTCAATACGTTGCAGTACAAACACTACCTCCTTAAGAGAAATTGGTTAGTCTTCATCTATTTTCTTTGCGAAGCTTGCCCACTTCACAACCACAAATACATAGACTTGATCGTACACCTCGTCGAAGAGCCGGAAACAAGCAATTCTCCATGTCTTCTTGAACAGCAGTGCACAAAACACCATCCAAAGCCCCACCACAAATCCCAGCACAAGACCAAAATAAAAGGTCAATGGCTCAAATTCTGCCTTGCTGCTTTCGAGATCGCCACGGATGGAAGGATCATTTCCTGAACAATTCTTGTGGACAGGAGGCCCACAAAGTCCACTGTTGCCGATGTACATAAGTGACTGGTTTTCAGCACTGAGGGTGTCAAGTTGGGGGCCAGAGGGTATCCTGCCAGACAAACTGTTGTAGGACAGGTCCAGGTAGCTCAGAGATGTCAGATTTGACAAGCTCGATGGGATTTCACCAGAAAGCTTATTCTGAGAGAGGTCGAGTGATTCTAATGACTGCATGGCGTCAATCATGTTTGGAATTTGTCCACTCAACTGGTTTGATGATAAATTCAAATTCACTAGTGCATCAAGTGAAGTGATGTCTGTAGGAATTTCACCAGTCAAGGAGTTGCATGATAAATCAATGCCCACAAAATATTCAAGTGTCCTGTGATATATAAGATGCTGGCCTTTTGTATTTACTGACAATATTTGTCCTAGTTCTTGAGGCCCAATTCCGATCGCAAATTCACTGGGATCATGTAGGAGAAGATCATACGTATCCATGTATTCCTCTTGTAATGTTCTCCTAAATGTTAGGTTCGACAGATGACAAGGTATTGCACCAAAGAACCTATTGCCTGATAAATCCAAGTATTGAAGGCGCACAAGCTTTGTTACGTCGACTGGAATACTATCAGAAAATTTATTGTGGCTCAGTATGAGAAAACGTAAATTGGCCAGCTTCCATATCCATGTAGGCAATCTTCCAGAGAAGTTATTCCATGCCAGATCCAAAAACTGCAGACGTGTGTTGTTCTCTAAAAGTGCTGGAATTTTTCCTGATAAACTGTTGTTGCTGAGTATTAGATATTCTATATTGTGGATGTCAGGACATTGAGGAATTCCACCCTCCAAATTATTGTTCGACAAATCCAGATACTTTAGTTGTTCCAATTTGCAAATGGATTCTGGAATGTAGCCACCAATTTGATTTGAATGCATACACAATACTTCAAGTTGTGAGGCTTCAAGGTTTGATGGTATTGTTTCTGAAAATGTATTGTTGGAGATGTCTAATAGGGTGATATTTATTGGCAAAGTAGGTATTGGTCCAGTAAGCCAGTTGGAACTGAGATAGAGCTGATCGAAAGCCATGCCATCCAGATGTGTTGGCAAGCTGCCACTTATTTGGTTGTTAGAGATGTACATATATGTGGCATTTGAAAATGCAGGCCAAAACCAATCAGAAATCTCGCCCTTAAGAGCGTTGCTTGAAATGTCAAGTGCATTGGTTTTCAGCCGTTGAAGCCAAGGTGGAAAAAGAGGACCAATCTGGCAAGATCGAAACCATGCAAAGTCCAACGTAAAGGGAGGGCACCAATCTGAATTCAGTACAATCTTCAAATTGTTGGAAGACAAGTCTATTTTGTTTAAACTTGTTAGATTTGCAAAGTGTTCTTCCGTGATCACACCAATAAATCTATTGTTCCTTAGGTCCAGATAGATCAGATTAATAAGAGAACCTATTTCAGTGGGTACACTTCCATTGAGATGATTGTTGGAGAGGTCTAGATAGGCTAGGCACTACCAGAATAACTGGCGATGCCGACGGCCGAACCTATGCCGACGGGCCCCATCGGCATAGATTGGCCTATCCCGAAGGCCCAGCCCAGGCCGTCGGCATAGAAAAGCCGTCAGCGTATATCAATCTATGCCGACGGCCCCCGTCGGCAAAGCTCACCCGTCGGCGTCGATAGAAATATGCCTACGGTGGCCGTCGGCATAGAGAAGGCCGTCGGCATAGCTCGTGGGCCCGGCTACCCGAACGGAGACGGCCTTTTGACGGCGTCAATCTACGCCGACGGGCTAACGGCGGCCGTCGACATAGACGCCACGTCATCGATCCGCGTCGCCCGCCACGTCATCGATCCGCGTCGCTCGCCTGTCCGTGGGGTGGCAAATCTATGCCGACGGCCTGGCCGTCGGCATAGGTCTGGCCCATGGATGTTGCCACATCACCGATCCGCGCCCTTAGGCACGTCATCGATCCGTGGCCATGTGCGCAGGTATGCCGACGGCCTTGCCGTCGGCATATCTCTATTTTTTTATTTATTTTTATTTTTTACTTATTTTTATTTACTTTTCCCTGTTTTTTTCACAACATAAATGTGCCTTGTCTAACACAAAAAAAACATACCCAGATGGTATATCGATTGCCCCCCTCACGGACGTTGCTGCCGCCGCGCCGTGCCCCACAGCGACGACGGAGATGGGGGGCACACCCCGGAGCTGCGTGCCGGGTGCCTGCGTTAGCCACCACGCTTTCACAACCGTAGGAGGGCCCAAAGCAACACCTAGCGGCATTGCTACCCCCCAGGTACACCCTCCCGTCTAACCGGGCCCTCATACATGCGGGGCGGTGTGGTGCCATGTCTGAAGAGGCGGGACGGGGGCCCTGGGGGATAGCAATACCACCGGAGCGTCGCACTGGGCCCTCATACATGCGGGGTGGTGTGGTGCCATGTCCAAATTAGAGGCGGCACGCGTCTCCGGGGTGTGCCCCCTCACACGGACGGCGCCGCCGCCGGCACCTGAAGGGGGGAAACGGACACGTCGGGTCTACACGGAGGGGATCTTACTGTGGGTTTGGCCCGGATGTTGCTCTAAAGTGTTCGTATGGGCTGACCTAACACGACCGGGTGGATAGTTCCACTGGTCAAAACCTGTCCGTGCAAAGTCAAAGGGATAGATCCCGTGGTCAAACGCTACAGGGTTAGGCGGGACGGGGGCCGTGGGGGGGGGGGGGTAGCAATGCCACCCGAGCGTCGCACCGGGCCCTCATACATGCGGGGTGGTGTGCTGGCATGTCCGAAGAGGCGGCACGCGTCTCCGGGGTGTGCCCCCTCACACGGACGGCGCCACCGCCGGCACCTGGAGGGGGAAACGGACGCGTCGGGTCTACAGGGAGGGGATCTTACTGTGGGTTTGGCCCGGATGTTGCTCTAAAGTGTTCGTATGGGCTGACCTAACACGACCGGGTGGATAGTTCCACTGGTCAAAACCCGTCCGTGCAAAGTCAAAGGGCTAGATCCCGTGGTCAAACGCTACAGGGTTAGGCAGAACGTGGGCCGTGGGGTGTAGCAATGCCACCCGAGCGTCGCACCGGGCCCTCATACATGCGGGGTGGTGTGCTGGCATGTCCGAAGAGGCGGCACGCGTCTCCGGGGTGTGCCCCCTCACGCGGACGGCGCCGCCGCCGGCACCTGAAGGGGGGAAACGGACGCGTCGGGTCTACAGGGAGGGGATCTTACTGTGGGTTTGGCCCGGATGTTGCTCTAAAGTGTTCGTATAGGCTGACCTAACACGACCGGGTGGATAGTTCCACTGGTCAAAACCCGTCCGTGCAAAGTCAAAGGGCTAGATCCCGTGGTCAAACGCTACAGGGTTAGGCGGGACGGGGGCCGTGGGGGGGGGGGGGGTAGCAATGCCACCCGAGCGTCGCACCGGGCCCTCATACATGCGGGGTGGTGTGTTGGCATGTCCTAAGAGGCGGCACGCGTGTCCGGGGTGTGCCCCCGCACACGGACGGCGCAGCCGCCGGCACCTGAAGGGGGAAACGGACGCGTCAGGTCTACACGGAGGGGATCTTACTGTGGGTTTGGCCCGGATGTTGCTCTAAAGTGTTCGTATGGGCTGACCTAACACGACCGGGTGGATAGTTCCACTGGTCAAAACGCGTCCGTGCAAAGTCAAAGGGCTAGATCCCGTGGTCAAACGCTACAGGGTTAGGCGGGACGGGGGCCGTGTGTGTGTGTGGGGGGGGGTAGCAATGCCGTCCGAGCGTCGCACCGGGCCCTCATACATGCGGGGTGGTGTGTTGGCATGTCCGAAGAGGCGGCACGCGTCTCCGGGGTGTGCCCCCGCACACGGACGGCGCAGCCGCCGGCACCTGAAGGGGGAAACGGACGCGTCGGGTCTACACGGAGGGGATCTTACTGTGGGTTTGGCCCGGATGTTGCTCTAAAGTGTTCGTATGGGCTGACCTAACCCGATCGGGCCGTCCGTCCGAACGTCGATCCAGTGGAACTATCCACCCGATCGTGTTAGGTCAGCCCATACGAACACTTTAGAGCAACATCCGGGCCAAACCCACAGTAAGATCCCCTCTGTGTAGACCCGACGCGTCCGTTTCCCCTTCAGGTGCCAGCGGCTGCGCCGTCCGTGTGCGGGGGCACACCCCGGAGACGCGTGCCGCCTCTTTGGACATGCCAACACACCACCCCGCATGTATGAGGGCCTGGTGCGACGCTCGGACGGCATTGCTACCCCCCCCCCCCACGGCCCCCGTCCCGCCTAACCCTGTAGCGTTTGACCACGGGATCTAGCCCTTTGACTTTGCAGGGACGCGTTTTGACCAGTGGAACTATCCACCCGGTCGTGTTAGGTCAGCCCATACGAACACTTTAGAGCAACATCCGGCCCAAACCCACAGTAAGATCCCCTGCGTGTAGACCCGACGTGTCCGTTTCCCCCCTTCAGGTGCCGGCGGCGGCGCCGTCCATGTGAGGGGGCACACCCCGGAGACGCGTGTCGCCTCTTCGGACATGCCAGCACACTATACGGCATGTATGAGGTCCCGGTGCGATGCTCCAGTGGCATTGCTACCCCCTACGGCCCCCGTAGCGCCTAACCTCCCAGGGTCCCGGTGTCACGGTCGTCGCACCGGGTACCGGGTCCCACACAGACAGTAAACTAAAAATCTAAAAATGTAATAATTGAATTGATTAAAAACTCCAGTATTCATCATTGAAAACGTACTATTACTCTGAAACCTTTAGTGCCCGGGCACCGGGCCGGCTGCCCGGGCACTGAAAGTTTTAGAGTAATTGTCCGTTTTCTTCATATAAGTCTAATGAATACCGGAGCTTGTAACGTATGGATTAGTGAACTATTTAAATAGGTCAAATTGCTTTCCCCTCGACGAGGTGGGACTATTTATAAAAAAATTGTGGTTTGCATATATGCCGACGGCCTAGCCGTCGGCATAGGCCTCCCATCTATGCCGACGGCCGGGCCGTCGGCATAATATGTGCACGTTATCAACTCCCCTGGCTGCTGAAGTGTGGGCCCAGGCCTATGCCGACAGCCATGCCGTCGGCATAGGGCCAACTTTATCCGCACCGCACCCGACCTCCTCCACTCATTTTCTTCCTCAACCGCGCCCGACACCGACCCCAACCGCCGCCGCCCACCTCCTCCGCCGCCCGCCCTGAGCACGCCACCGCCCGCGCAGCCCCGCCCCGAGCACGCCCCCGCCGGCGCCTCCCCGCTCTGACCCGCGCCGCCCCATCCCGAGCCCGCCGCCGTCCGCGCCTCCCCGCCCCGACCCCGAGCCACCCCGCCCCGACCCCGGGCCGGCCGCCCCGCCTCGACTCCGGCGCCCCGCGCCGGCCGCCCCGACCCGCCTCCGACCTTCCGGCCCAGACCCCGCACCGCCCCGCCCCGCCCCGACCCGCCCCGACCCCCCTCCGGGCCGCCTCGCCCCGACCCCTCTCCGGCCTCCCCGCCCCGACCCGACGCCGGCCGCCTCGCCCCGACCCCCCGCCGGCCTCCCCGCCCCGACTCCGCGCCTCCCCGCCCCAACTCCGGCCGGCCCTCTCGAAGGTGAAAATTTTATGTATTTTTAGTGTTTTTTAGTAATTTTGTAGCTAGTTAGATAGGTATTTAGATAGATATTTAGATAGTTAGATACCTAGTTAGATAGATAGTTATATAGATAGTTAGATAGGTAGATAGTTAGATAGATAGTTAGATAGATAGTTAGATAGTTAGTATGTAGTAAAAAAAATTAGTTAGATGAGATGCTATATGTTGCATATCTTGCAAAAAAAAATTGGTTTGATGGATTAATCAATGATTATGACGAATAGGTGATAATGATGATGATGAATATGTGATGACGATGATGAATATATTGTTAATGTTTTTAGTTTTTTTGCCTACATGATGCAAAAATAAATTGACCGTCGTCCGATGGAATTTGCAGGCTTTGTGGTGTTGCATTTCATTAAAGTGACCGTCGTCCGACGCGTTGTTCCCTGAGCATCCCTCTGTTGTTCAACTCCTTCCCCTACAGCCGAAGGTGAGCTACAAGTCCATCTCCTCCATTTTTTGATTCACTAGATTTCATTCTCAAGTCAACTGGCGTAACCTAGGCGTCTCCCGTCCGAAAGGGTTGCATCGATAAATATGCATTCAATTGCATATTTATCACCGCAGCTCTTTCGGATTGTCCAGCGTTTTCCACGGACAGCCCGAGGATGTGTAGATTGGGTATGTTCCCCATGTTCTACCCTGCTCCGAGACAGGATTTCGGCGGCGCCTCCCCATTGTTCTCCGGAGCACATTCTCTCGGCTATTTGCCGAGACATGTATCTGGAGAACAGCGGGGAGGTGCTGCCAAAATTTTGTCTCGGAACGGGGTAGAATGGAGAACGTACTCAATCTACACATCCTCGGGTGGGATTAGGACCCATCTTTACCTATTAGAGATGTAGGTGGATTAAACACGGTAGAAACTGAAAATTTGATGCCATTAATTTAAGTGAATCCTTAATTATGTTGTGTGGGTTGCAAAAAAGCAGAGGATGGCAGATAATCAGTGGATGTACAGTGGTTTTATCCGTCGGAATCGAGTAACATCAGAGTGGATCGCGAAAACCGATGTGTATTTGAAGGAGATATTCCGTCGTCCAATGAGAATTATCCCACCATGCCCCTGTGCGAGATGTGCCAGACGTCACCGTAGAAATCAGACGGACATGAGTGAGCACCTTCGCACGCACGGATATATGCCAAACTTTGACATGCCGCCGATAAACATAGCCGAGCAGGACCGTGGTAGAGAGGAGGTGATGCAACAACGCATCGATGGATATGAGGACGACGGGGTCAGGGACATGCTAGATGATGTCATTGTTGCAGAAACGGCAAATGCGACACCTTCAGAGAATGAACCGGAGGAGCCGGAGGCAACCGCAAAGGCCTTCTTGGAGGTCTTGGCCTCGTCGAAGAAACCTCTTTATGCGGGTGCGAAAATATCTCAGCTGGATGCCATCTCGCAACTGATTGCGGTGAAGGCTGAGTATGGCTGTAGCCAGAAATGCTTCGAAGCATTCCTGGGAGTATGGGCTAACAGCTTCCCTGAGGGTCATGAACTGCCGAAAAGCATGTACGATACAAAGAAAATCATGAAGGCACTCTCTATGGATTATGAGAAAATAGATGTTTGCCCGAAGAATTGCCTTTTGTTTAGGCACGAGTATGCGGATGACAAGTACTGTAGGAAGTGCGGCTCGTCTCGGTACATTGAGGTTGTCGGTGAGGATGGTGAGAAAAAGCAGCTAACCATCCCCGTTAAGGTTCTTCGGTATCTTGATTTTATAAAAAAGACTGCAGCGCCTTTTCATCACGAAGGAGTCTGCCAAAATGATGAAGTGGCACAAGGAAGGTATAAGGTACAATCCAAAAAAAATCATACATCCATCGGGAGGGGAAGCATGGAAGTCATTCGATGAAGAATACCCCGAGGAAGCAGCCGAGGCTGGGAATGTCAGAATAGCCATATCAGGTGATGGGTTGAATCCATATGGTATGTCGTCCAATCCATACAGCTGCTGGCCTGTGTTTGTAATTCCGCTCAATCTTCCTCCCGGTGCCCTAATGCAATGGAAGACCATGTTCTTGTCGCTCATCATTCCGGGGCCTGACTACCCGGGGAAGCAATTGGGTGTGTTTATGCAGCCGCTTGTGGATGCTTTGCACCATTCTTGGTACTTTCCGAGGTTGACATACGACCGGGATCTGCAGAGAAATTTCTTGATGAAAGTTTGGTTGCACTATTGCATGCATGACTTTCCCGGCTATGCTCTATTCTGCGGATGGTGTACAAGTGGTAATATGCCATGCCCAGTGTGCATGCAGACTCTGCGAATGATTTGGCTGAGTAAGGGTGGCAAGTATGTAGCCTTTGACCTGCATCGACAGTTCCTCCCTCCAGATCATCCAGACAGGGAAGACAAGAAGAACTTCACGAAAGGCCGGGTTGTTCATGAAGTAACCGAGATTCCAACATTTTCGGGGGCAGATGTTCTTGCTCAGCTAAAAGCTCTCAAGCCTAAAGTCAAAGGCAAAGGCAAAGCCAAAGCCAAAGGCTTCGAGGGATATGGTGAGACGCACAACTGGACGCACATTACCCCCTTCTCGCAGCTTCCCTATTTCAAGGACCTCAAACTTCCTTACAATATTGATGTGATGCACACCGAAAAGAATGTGGCAGAGTCACTTTTCCACATGATCCTCAACATTCCTGATAAGACGAAGGATAACGTAAAAGCTAGAGCCGATCAACAGAGAATTTGTGATAGACCACGCCTGAACATGAAGCCTCCCATAGGCGGTCGAAAAAACTGGTTCAAGCCAGATGCTGACTTTGTCCTTAAACCGCCAGAAAAAAAAGAAGTACTTATCTGGCTGAAACAGTGGGGAACTTGTATCATTCGTGCAGCTTCGTGTAGAGGAGGCTACGCAAATTCCCTCGGACCTTATGCCTTCGGTTCTCGGTGTTGATCGAGACGGTGCTCCGGAGAATGCACCCGAGCTGAACCAAGTACCCCTTGACTACGTGTTTGGGCACCGTCGGATGCCCATCGGAGTTCACTTCAGTAAATTCCTCCATGACGGTGACGAGCATGCTCGGGCGCCGGTCCTTCCATTGCCTCTTCGGTTGGCTGCCATCTGTGCGTGCGCGGCCATCATCAGTGGTGGCATCCATGGTGCCATCATCAGTGGCGTCATCCTCGACGCCACTAGGGGTTGTGTAGTCAGGATCGGTGTCTTCCGCGACGTCCTCATAGCGGTGAGGTTCTTCCTCCAACTCCTGGGACAGCTCCCAGAATTGCTTGCCACCCGAACCGCCGGCCTCATTGTTGTGGGCCATGTTTCGCTCTAAATAGGAAAAAAGTTTGGTCAAAAAGTTGGTTATTGTCAAGGAACAAGATCATGGTCTCATCATTTAGGGTTTGTCGACACCAAGGCATCCTAAAAGCTAAGCTTTTATCATTTAGGGTTTGTCGACACCGAGACACCCTAAAAGCCTAAGCGTACATCAATTAGGTTCTCATCGACACCGAGGCACCCTATAGAAGCCAAGTTAAGTTTTCATCATTTAGGGTTTATCGATGCTAAGGCACCCTAGGTTGGGCCTAATCACTTGGCACTAATCACTTGGCTCTATTGCCACCTATGTTGGGTTTATCATCTAGGGTTTATCGATCCTAAGGAGAATTCTAAGTTTGGCCTAATCACTTGGCTCTATTGCCACCTATGGTTTAATGCAGCAAGAATGGCGGGGCAGTTGATCCTACATAACTAAGTACTAAGATACCCCGGCCCATGCATTAGTCTCAAGTACCCCATATGTCCTATTTTTAGCAAAGTCATGCTAAAATTCACGGAAAATTTCGGCATGACCTTTGCTGAAAATAGGACATATGGAGTACCCGAATTTGCCAGAACGGAAGTTAATCGACATTCCGACAAACTCAAGGGCCTCTCGGGGTACCTGCAAATTCATCATGACACAATGGTCGGAGACAAAACCCAGCAAACTAGCAAGATGATCATCATCTTTGCAAGTCATTACTTGTCAAATACAGAAGAAGGAACAATTTATTTGTGACATAGTTGGCCCATACAGAAGAAGCAACACCCTGCACTAGCCTAAAAACAAGTGACGTTTCACCCATATAAGAACAACTTTATAAAATCAGAGAAGTTGCTATGTTTTTTCTACTGCTAGGAAAAACATCACTCATTGGAAATGAAAATCTTAGTACCAGCATTTTGAACTTTGAAATGAAATACAGTAGTAGTATTAGTAGTATATGGAGTAGTATCTTGTCTAGTAGTAGTATTAGTTGTATATGGAGTAGCAAGTTTTGCCTCAGAGACCGCAAAAGCTATGTTTTTCTCAGTTCAGATAGCTAAGTGGAAAACCATGTCAAGTTTTGTTTTAATACTCTATTTCTCAATGCAAGCAATTGGTTTCATCTGGACTACATCATAGAACCGCCAATAAAGGACATTGAAAAAATATATAGAGAAGCCTACGGTTCCTATCCTTGAGTAGCATGATTAGAGATGAGTAGATCTCCTAAAGGTGTCCTAAGCACCTGCTGTTACTCTTGGAAGCAATGCAAACATGTAAAACTTATTACTGTTGACAATACTACTCAAATATCCAACTATCAGGACACAAGGCATGATTATCCATCTAATCTAATGAAATATGAACTCAACCTGATCATGGTTCATGCCCTCAGACACATCAACACCTCAAGAATGCCATGACAAAAATGAAAAGGACCAAGACAATCACCACACAAGTGAAGAGAGAACTCGGGGCCTCTTTGACAAAAATGAAAAGGACCAATACAATGAAATGGACCAGTGAGATGAAAAAACTAAGGTAATGGGGGACATCAAAATGCAGAAGTGCATAACACAAGCTCACTGACATAGACACACATAATAGCCACACAACAGCATAGACATTAAACATGTGCAGAGATCACAATCAACAAAGGTTTCCATCAGGTGTATTTTAGACTATTATTCCCATCCCGAGAAAGCATCGACTTCAGAATATCGCCTTTTCAAAGAATGTGTTCTGTGATGAAAGCACTAGCGAATCATGTTAAAGCTAACCCCTACTTTTGACCCTCAACTACAACAACCGCATGCAGTACAGAGAAGTGTTGATGCAGGCATCAAACATTATAATGCCGTAGGGCAAGGTCTCAAGTTACATGATCAGTTGTGCTTGACTGGAAATTTTGACTGGAAAATTTTGACTGAAATTTTGACTGGAGTAACAAAGGCATAACAACAGAAATTACAGGTGTAGATTGCTTTGTTCAACAAACTTCCTATCAGTCCAACAATGTTTGTGAATCTAAACTTTTTCAGTTAACAGAACCTAAACCTAACAATGTTCAGTTAACAGAAAGGGGGGAGGGGAACCGGTGCAGCTCACTGAGAGGAAGACGATGGCGAGCTCGTGCGGGGCCGGGGTTGACAAGGTGACGCGCATCGACGGTGAGGCCGCAGTGGACGGAGGTGGAAGAAGGCGCAGACGCCGTAGACGGTGGAGGCGTCAGTGTAGAGGCGCTGGAGACCTTGCCCTGCGAGACAGAGAAGGGGCCGTCAACCCCGGCGCAGGCGGGGGGCAAGGGGAGGAGGAGGAGAGAGAAGGGGAGGAGAAGGCTCGGGGGGGGGGGGGCGTACGGTGTTGCGTCGCTGCTCAGCGCCGACGGCGAGGAGGAAGGCGAAGATGTTGAGGGTGGGGGCGGCGGGGGTGGGGGCGCGGAAGCAGCGGGGGTGGAGTCCGGTGGGGGTGGGGGCGCGGGGGCGGCGGGGGCGGCGGTGGTGGGGGCATGGGGGCGGCAGGGGTGGAGTCCGGCTGGGGTCGGGGCGGCGGTGTCATGGGTCGGGGCGGCGGCGTCGTGGGTCTGGAGAGGGAGAGAGGGACGAAAGGGGATCTGGCGAGGGAGAGGGAGGACTTAGCTATAGGGGGAAGCTTACTAATGGCGCACCACGAGTCGGTGCGCCATTAGAAATCTTTTTTTAGATAGCAATGGTGCACCCACCGCCGGTGCGCCATTAGAAATCTTTTTTTAGATAGCAATGGCGCACGACTAGGCCGGTGCGCCATTAGTATAAATTTTTTATTATTTTTTAATAAATTAATATGAATATGAAATAGTAATATTTTTTATAAAAATAGTAATAATTGTTGTTTAACAACAATTGTAGTCTACAATTTATTATTATTATTATTTAGAAAATGAATATGAATATGAAATAGTAATAATTTTTTTTAAAATGTCATCAAATTTGTTATTTGAAAATATCATCGGCGGCGGCAGTGGAGCGGGGGAGGGTGCCGGGGGTGCTCGTCGGCGGCAGTGGAGCGGGGGAGGGTGCGGTGGGTCGTCAGCGGCGGTGGAGCTAGCGGGGGAGGGTGCGGGTGGAATCGAGATCGAGATGGAGGGTGTGGGGGGTGCTCGTCGGCGGAGGTGGAGCGGGGGAGGGTGCGGTGGTCGTCGGCGGCGGTGGAGCTAGCGGGGGAGGGTGCGGGTGGAATCGAGATCGAGATGGAGGGGGATCGAGATCGAGTGTCCTCATGAATTCAAAAAGTGCTAATGAAATTTAAAAATATTCATGATATCAAAAAGTGCCCATGAAATACAATCGAGAAATGAAGACTACGATTTAAATACAATCGATCTTAGCTAGCTATCTGTTCACAATCTTCTTGCCCTTCTTTTTCGCAAATGGAGTTCTTCTGTGGAACGGACGTCCTTTAGGTAGGGTGGTCCTGCTTCTTCTTGTGGTGTATGCTGCTACTTCGTCGTCGTCGTCATGTTCGATCTTCGGGTCGCCGTACTTGTCGAAATCTTGCTCATTGGCTACTCCATCCATTCCGATGATCTTCCTTTTGCGTCTCCTCATGACAACACGACTGGGCTTTGACGGGTCGGTAATGAAGAAGCATTCGTCCACTTGGGAAGCCAGTACCCATGGCTCATTTTTCGCGGTGACACTTGCGCCCGCGATCTTGGATTTGGCTTCGGGTATAACCATGGTGGTGAAATACCGGTCTTCTTCTAGGACGCTCTTGGCTCATCTGACATGGAACATCGGGACCTTCTCTCCAGCGTAGATCAGCTCCCAGATCTCCTCGATCCTTCCGTGGTATCTGTCCTTGTCGTTACCGATGTAGGATTCCATCGTTACCCCGGAGTTCTGATAACCATCGCTCTTCATGTCCTTGTCCTCGGTGTAGAATGTGCAGCCATTGATATCGTACGCATCATAGGTCATCAGGTTGTGCTCGGCGCCCTGTGATAAGGCGAATATGAGTTGTTTTCTGCGAAAGAATCCTCATGTAAAGGGTACGACAGAAGCTTCTGCTTGAACCAACGCGTGAAACATGAGTTGTGCTCTTTGATTATATCTCCGTCCGTCCTCTGTTGGCCTCGGTTATTGTACGTCTTCTCAATAAAGGTTTTGTGCTCTACCACCCAAGGATCGACCACGTCTATGTGTTGTAGCGCGACTAGGTTTTCTCTTTCAAAGTCGGCGAGTCGACCCTCGAAGTCGACATGCATTTCGCGGCGACCCTCATGGTGACCCCATCCAGCGAGCCTGCCGAGGTGCCTGTTGACGGGCAGACCAACGGGGTTCTCGATGCCTAGATAATTCGTGCAGTAGGAGATGCACTCTTCGGTCAGAAAGCCCTTGGCTATAGTTCCCTCTGGACGTGACATGTTGTGAACGTATCCTTTGATGACACCATTCATCCTTTCAAACGGCATCATGCTGTGCAGGAACGTCGGGCCGAGTTGGATGATATCCTCCATGATATGGACCAGCAGACGCATCATAACATCGAAGAATGCGGGCGGGAAGTACATCTCAAGCTCGCATAGTATCACCACGATCTCTTCCTGTAGACTTCTGAGTTGCCTCACGCCAACCGACTTCCAAGAGATGACGTCGAAAAAGTTTCATAGGCCAAATAGCGTTTCACGGACGTGCGCATCCATGATCCCACGGATTGCAATTGGAAGTATCTGCGTCATCAGCACGTGACAGTAGTGAGACTTCATCTCGCTGAACTTCTGCTTCGCTAGGTCTAGGTATCTACTTATCTTCCCTGCGTAACCGTAAGGAAGTTTTAATCCTACGAGGGAGGTGAAAAACTGCTCGATCTCCTCCTGACTTAGAGTGAAGCACGCGGGAGGGTAGTCATTTCCGGTCTTCTTGGCCTTTTTTGCCTTTGCGACGACTTTCTGTGTCCTGCTTCTCCTCCTCCTCCTCCTCATCATCACTAGCGTGAAGCTCCTGCCTGATGCCCATTGATTTCAAGTCTGCCCTTGCTTTCGGCCCATCTTTGGTCCTCTCTGGCATGTTGAGTAGGGTACCAAGCAGACTCTCGCACATGTTCTTCGTGATATGCGTGGCATCAAGGCTGTGGGGCACACGCTGGATCTTCCAGTACGGCAAGTCCTAGAAAACAGACCTCATTTTCCATACCTTCAGCAGTGGCTCTGGCGCCTTTCACTTCTTTCCTGGCTCTGGCGCCTTTTTCTTCTTTCCCGGTAGTGGGCAATCTTTCCAATTTTTCAACAGCCCGTCTATTTCCTCGCCGCTCCTCGTACGCGGGTGTCTTCGGGGTTCGGTTTCACCATCGAACAGATCCTTGCGTTTCCTCCATGGGTCATCGTCGCGAAGCCACCTTCGATGTCCCATGAACACGGTTTTCGAAGACCCGGGATCTCTATCTAGCTGGCGATACGTTTTGTCATCCATGCACCTGACGCATCCAGAAAATCCGTGGACCACCTGCCCCGCGAGATATCCGTAACCGAGATAGTCGTGCACCGTCGGGAGCAGTGCGGCTCTCATAGGGAAATATTCTTTCTCTGCGGCGTCCTACGTATTGGCTGGCGTTTTCCACAGCATGTCTAACTCCTCTTTCAGCAGCCCTAGATACAGATTGATGTCGTTCCTTGGTTGTTTCGGCCCTTCAATTAGCATACTCATGTGAATGTACTTCCTCTTCATGCACAACCTGGGGAGAAGGTTGTACATCCACACAAACACAGGCCAGGTGCTATGTGTGCTTCTCTGGCTGCCAAATGGATTGACTCCATCAGTGCTCGTGCCCAGCACGATGTTCCTTGGATCCTTCCCAAATTCTGGGTGTTCGAAGTTCAACGCTTGCCACTGGCTCCCATCCTTAGGGTGACTCAGCATCTTGTCTTTTTTATTTATCTCCGGATCATTTGAGTCTTCTTCTCGCTTCTTCTCCTCCCTATCCGCGTGCCAACACAGGAGCTTTGCTACCTTAGGGTCCGCAAAATACCGCTACAGATGAGGAGTGATCGGAAAGTACCACACCACTTTTCGAGGAGCTTTCTTCCTCTTCTTGTATCGAGTGACGCCGCACACCGGACATATGGTAGACTCCGCGTGCTCGCCCCGATAAATGATGCAATTGTTCGTGGACACATGGTATTTCACGTGCGGTAAATCCAGAGGACACACGACTTTCTTCGCCTCCTCGAAATTGTTCGGGCACTTGTTCCCCTTGGGAAGACGTTCGTGCTAGAATGACATGTTCTCGTCGAAGCATGCGTCGGTCATTTTGTGTTTTACCTTCATCTCCAAAGCCATGAGCGTTACTTTCAGGCGGGTATCCTCGGGTCTACATCCTTCATACAATGGAGTAACCGCGTCTATCTCCAGTTGATCCAGCTTGGCTTTCTCTCGGGCGGCAGCTCTTGCGTTATCCGTCTGCTTGAGAAGCAGCTCTTGAATATGAGGGTCCTGCACCTAGCCCATCGATGGTCCATCGTCGTCTACTCCGCCGGCATCTTCATCTTCATGATCATGCCCTTCGTCTGCTCTGCCATCTTCCTCATCATCATGTCCGGCATCTTCTACATGATGACTGTGTACAGCATAACCGCCGCGATCATGTCCTGGACATTCTTCGTCTTCTCGCCCGCCCGAGCCGCGGTGGTTGTCTTGCTGCCGTTCCTCATTTCCTGCCCGGCGCCCATGGACGACTTCATAGTCATCTTCATCACCTTGCCACCGATAGCCATCTATGAAACCACACAAAAGCAGGTGGTCCCGCACCTGCCCGGAATCCGGGTCCGCAATAAGGCTCTTCAGCTTGCATCTTCGACACGAACATCTTATATCCGCCTCGTTCTTTCGAAGCATCTCGGCCTTCGCCGAGCTCAAAAACCTATTCATGATGCCTTCGGTCATCGTGCGGACCATGGTCGCCTGCGAGGTAGAGCAAAACGATATTTTAGAACCAAGAAAAAATTTGGCATGACTTTCCCTAAAAATAAGACCAAAAAGAATGCATAGTGCCAAAATTCTCGCTGAAACGGAAATGAATCAACATTCCGGCAAAATATTGGCAACTATCGCATTTCAAATACCGGTACCTGCAAACACAAACATATATGCAACACCACAAACATATGCAACACTACAAACATATATAGATCTAGCTAGGCCACAAAAAGTGCATGTGCATGTTGTTGGAGCGAGCTAGGGAGAAAAAAAAGTAGATCTACAACATGAAGATAGCTTTCCCCTTACTTACCTATCAAAAAAAGGTAATTTCACCACTTAATTTTGATGAATCTATGGTGCAAATGAGGTGAGGAGGAGGAGGCAGCCGACAAGCTTGGAGAAGGAGGTGGAGGGAATGAAGTGGGGAAAGTGAGTGTGTAGGTGTGGCTGTCCAAAATATCTAGCTGGTCCTAGGTTACTAATGGCGCACTACACAGCCATGCGCCATTAGTAACCCAACATACTAATGGCGCACCTCCTCGCCGTGCGCCATTAGTAGTTTTGCAAAAAAAGTAAAATATATATATATATATATATATATATATATACTAATGGCGCACCGTGGCATAGTGCGCCATTACTAATTTAAACTAGTAATGGTGCACTTTACAACGGTGCGTCATTAGTAGTTTTGCAAAAAAAGAATAAAAAAAATACAGTAGTGGCACACTCTACGGCTGGTGCGCCATTACTAGTTAGAACTAATAATGGCGCACTTGCCTGGATGCGCCATTAGTATGTTTGGAAAAATGAAAAAAAATTGTTACTAGTGGCACACCTTGTGCCTGGTGTGCCATTAGTATATAGTAGTGGCGCACCACTTCTCTGGTGCGCCATTAGTGTTAATTTCATCTATAGCCCTTTTCCTAGTAGTGTGAAATCATGGCACTCGGGCCCTAGTGACAAGCATTAAGCATAGCAAAGTCATAGCAACATCAATATCAGAACATTGTGGATACTAGGGATCAAACCCTAACAAAACTAACTCGATTACATGATAAATCTCATCCAACCCATCACCGTCCAGCAAGCCTACGATGGAATTACTCACGCACGGCGGTGAGCATCATGAAATTGGTGATGGAGGATGGTTGATGATGACGACGGCGACGAATCCTCCTCTCCGGAGCCCCGAACGGACTCCAGATCAGCCCTCCCGAGAGGTTTTAGGGCTTGGTGGCGGCTTTGTATCGTAAAACGCAATGATTTCTTCTCTCTTATTTTTTTCTCCCCGAAAGCAGATATATAGAGTTGGAGTTGGAGTCGGGAGGTTTCCAGGGGGCCCACGAGGTAGGGGGCACGCCCTAGGGGGGCGCCCCCACCCTCGTGGAAAGGGTGTAGGCCCCTTGGTCTTCATCTTTGGCGAGGATTTCTTATTATTTATTGTAAGATATTCCATCGAGTTTCAGGTCATTCCAAGAACTTCTGTTTTCTGCACATAAAACAACATCATGGCAATTCTGCTGAAAACAACATCAGTCCGGGTTAGTTCCATTCAAATCATACAAGTTAGAGTCCAAAACAAGGGCAAAAGTGTTTGGAAAAGTAGATACGATGGAGACGTATCAACTCCCCCAAGCTTAAACCCTTTCTTGTCCTCAAGCAATTCAGTTCACAAACTGAAAGAGATAAAGAAAAACTTTTACAAACTCGGTTTGCTCTTGTTGTTGTAAATATGTCAAGCTAGCGTTCAAGTTTTCAGCAAAGATTATAACTAACCATATTTGCAATAATTCTCAGGTCTCATGACTACTCATATCAATAGCATAATCAACTAGCAAGCCATAATAATAAATCTCAGATGAGAACACTTTCTCAAAACAATCATAATATGATATAACAAGATGGTATCTCGCTAGCCCTTTCTGAGACCGCAAAACATAAATGCAGAGCACCTTTAAAGATCAAGGACTGACTAGACATTGTAATTCATGGTAAGAGAGATCCAATCATTGTCATACCCAATATAAATTAAAAGTGATGAATGCAAATGACAGCTACGCTCTCCAGCTAGTGCTTTTAATAAGAGGGTGATGACTCAACATGAAAGTAAATAGATAGGCCCTTCGCAGAGGGAAGCAGGGATTTGTAGAGGTGCCAGAGCTCGGTTTTGAAATAGAGATAATTAACATTTTGAGCGGTATACTTTCATTGTCAACATAACAACCAAGAGATGGTGATATCTTCCATGCTACACACATTATAGGCTGTTCCCAAACAGAATGGTAAATTTTATACTCCCCCTCCACCAACAAACATCAATCCATGGCTTGCTCGAAACAACGAGTGCCTCCAACATACATTAGGTCCCAGGGGGAGTTTTGTTTTAGCAATTATTTTTGATTAGTTTGCATAAAGCATGGGACTGGGCATCCCGGTGACCAGCCATTTTCTCGTGAGTGAGGAGCGGAGTCCACTCCTCTTGAGAATAACCCGCCTAGCATGGAAGATACAGGCATCCCTAGTTGATACATGAGCTATTCGAGCATACAAAACAGGATGATTATTTGAAGGTTTAGAGTTTGGCACATACAAATTTACTTGGAACGGCAGGTAGATACTGCATATAGGTAGGTATAGTGGACTCACTGGAATAACTTTGGGGTTTAAGGGATTGGATGCACAAGCAGTATTCCCGCTTAGTACAGGTGAAGGCTAGCAAAAGACTGAGAAGCGACCAACTAGAGAGCGACAACAGCCATGTACATGCATTAAAATTAATAAACATTGGATGCAAGCATGAGTAGGATATAATCCACCATGAACATAAATATCGTGAAGGCTATGTTGATTTGTTTCAACTACATGCGTGAACATGTGCCAAGTCAAGTCACTTAAATCATTCAAAGGAGGATACCACCCCATCATACCACATCATAACCATCTCAATAGCATGTTGGCACGCTAGGTAAACCATTATAGCTCATAGCTAATCAAGCATGGCACAAGCAAATATGATCTCTAATTGTCATTACGAACATGTTTATTCATAACAAGCTGAATCAAGAATGACGAACTCATCATATTTCCAAAAACAAGAGAGGTCGAGTTCATACCAGCTTTTCTCATCTCAGTCAGTCCATCATATATCATCATAATTGCCTTTCACTTGCACGACCAAACGATGTGAATAATAATAAGAGTGCATGTGCATTGGACTAAGCTGGAATTTGCGAGCATTCAATAAACAGGAGAAGACAAGGCAATATGGGCTCTTGGTTAAATCAACAATAAAGCATATAATAGTCACTTCAACAATCTAATCATGGTCTTCTCCTACTGACCCCCAAAGAAATAAAAGAAATAAAACTATTTACACGGGAAAGCTCCCAACAAGCAAAAGAAGAACGGGAAATATTTTTGGGTTTTCTTTTTAATTACTACTACAAGCATGGAAAGTAAATTAATTAAAAGCTACAACTAATTTTTTTTGGTTTTTTTCTTAAGGTTTATTAAACACACAAGAAGAAAGCATAAAAGGAAATAAACTAGCATGGATGATACAATGAAAAAGTATGAGCACCGACATCTAGCAATGAGTGTGTGTGAACATAAATGTAGTGTCGGTGAGAAATACATACTCCCCCAAGCTTAGGCGTTTGGCCTAAGTTGGTCTATGGCCACGGCTGGCCTGGCTGATATCCATAATAATAGTTGTTGGGGTCATACTGTGATGAGGAAGAAGAAGGCTCCGATTGCCACTGGCTGGCAATCATCTCCGGATCCCACTGATAGTTAGACTGTCATGAAGGATCAAATTGTGGTTCTGGTTCTGGCTCCTCGGCTGGTGCAGGGTTCCGGTAGGCGTGAATAGCCGTCAACGGAACAAGGTATGTGCCTACAGTCAAATCAAACAAAGAAGGAGCAGGCAAGGTCATAATCTCAGGATGATGTTTATTAAAGAACAATTGATATTTAAGATCTCCTGCCCTATTCTTAATAATAAAATCATGTGCGACCATACTTTTATAATCTAGATAAACACGAGGCAGCACTTTTTCTTCCTTCTCAGCATGCCTAATAGGTATGTTAAAATGTGTAGCTAGGCATGTAGCATAGATGCCTCCAAGATGGAGCCCTTTGTATGGTTCAGACTTAACCGTTTAGCAATAAAACCGCCCATACTAAAAGTGTTATCACTGTATAAACCTTGGAGCAAAATAATAATATCAGGGATACTAAGGTTTCCACAGTTTCCGCGACCAATTAAGCAACGACTAGCAAATAATGCAAAGTAACGTAAGACAGGAAAATGTATGCTAGTGATTCGTGCATCGGAAACCTTCCTAGTTTCCCCTACAGTGATAGTACCAATAAATCCCTCCACATCATCATGATGTGGTTCTTCTGTCTTGCCCTCAAAAGGGACTAAACAAATCTGACAAAAATCATAAAGTGACATCTCCTTATGCTCATCATATAAATCAAACTCCACCGTAGGTGGTGAGTTCCTAGAATGAAAATGAAAGTTTTGCACAAAGGTATTTGTGAGTAAGAGATACTGATCGCATTGGTCATGGAGGAAAGTGGTGAGGCCTACATTATGAGCCAATTCATGAAAATCTTCATAAATCCCGGCTGCTCTCAAGAAATCCTTGGAAGGCCATTCACACGCCCAAACCTTCGCGGTGCACGGCAAATTATACTTAGGCTTTGGTGCCTTTTCCTTCGAGCTTTGGCTCGATGAGCCCATCAATAATCTCCTTATCATTTTCTTAAAAATTCTGAAATTTTTAGTAACTTCAAAATAAAAGTAAACCAAACTCAATAATATTGATAGCAACCACTCCTACAAGTGCCTAGGGCCTATATCATGCATCAAAACTACTTTTGACCATATAAGTTTGACATGCAAGCTCAAGAACAAGGTCACCTAAGCAGCAAAAATTTGTAATGAATAAAGCATTAGAAAAAAACTAATTGGACCAATGTAGGAGTCACATACCAAGGAACAATCTCCACAAGCAGTTTTGTGAGAGGTGCTTTGACCAAGGAGATCAAAAATGGCAGCAAAGAGGGCTGGAACTCGTGCTTGAGTTGGTTTTTCCTGTTTGTGGGAGGAAGAAGAACAGGACTGGTGCAGGAATAAGTGGAGGAGGGCCACTGTAGGCCCACGAGGCAGGGGGCACGCCCTAGGGGGTGGGCGCGTCCTCCACCCTCGTGGCAAGGTGGTTGGCCTCCTGGTGTGTTCTTTGTTCCATAAATCCTCAAATATTCTAGAAAAAAAATCATATTTAATTTTCAGGGCATTTGGAGAACTTTTATTTTCGAGGTATTTTTATATTGCACGGATAAACAGATAACAGACAGAAAATTATTTATTTTTACTTTATTTCAACTAAATAACAGAAAGTATAGAGAGGGTACAGAAGGTTGTGCTTCTAGTTTCATCCATCTCATGCTCATCAAAAGGAATCCACTAACAAGGTTGATCAAGTCTTGTTAACAAACTCATTCCGATTAACATGAAACCGGAGAAATTTCGAATAACACTAGGTTACCTCAACGGGGATATGCACATCCCCAATAATAAGTATATCATATTTCTTCTTGACAGTAGGAAGAGGAAATTCAAAACCTCCAAATATAATCGATGGAATTTTTCCGATAGAATTGATACTATGAACTTGAGGTTGTTTCCTCGGAAAGTGTACCGTATGCTCATTACCATTAACATGAAAAGTGACATTGCCTTTGTTGCAATCAATAACAGCCCCTGCAGTATTAAGAAAAGGTCTTCCAAGAATAATAGACATACTATCGTCCTCGGGAATATCAAGAATAACAAAGTCCGTTAAAATAGTAACATTTGCAACTACAACAGGCACATCCTCACAAATACCGACAGGTATAGCAGTTGATTTATCAGCCATTTGCAAAGATATTTCAGTAGGTGTCAACTTATTCAAATCAAGTCTACGATATAAAGAGAGAGGCATAACACTAACACCGGCTCCAAGATCACATAAAGCAGTTTTAACATAGTTTCTTTTAATGGAGCATGGTATAGTGGGTACTCCTGGATCTCCAAGTTTCTTTGGTATTCCACCCTTAAAAGTATAATTAGCAAGCATGGTGGAAATTTCAGCTTCTGGTATCTTTCTTTTATTTGTAATAATATCTTTCATGTACTTAGCATAAGGATTGGTTTTGAGCATATCAGTCAATCGCATACGCAAAAAGATAGGTCTAATCATTTCAGCAAAGCGCTCAAAATCCTCATCATCCTTTTTCTTGGATGGTTTGGGAGGAAAAGGCATGGGTTTCTGAACCCAAGGCTCTCTTTCTTTACCATGTTTCCTAGCAACAAAGTCTTTCTTATCATAACGTTGATTCTTTGATTGTGGGTTATCAAGATCAACAACAGGTTCAATTTCTACATCATTATCATTACTAGGTTGAGCATTATTATGAACATCATCATTAACATTTTCATTAGGTTCATGTTCATTGCCAGATTGTGTTTCAGCATCAGACATAGAGATATCATTTGGATTATCAGGTGGTTCAGCAATAGGTTCACTAGAAGTTTGCACAGTTCTATCATTTTTCTTTTTCTTCTTTTAGAAGAACTAGGTGCATCAATATTATTTCTCTGAGAATCTTGCTCAATTCTCTTAGGGTGGCCTTCAGGATACAAAGGTTCCTGAGTCATTCTACCAGTTCTAGTAGCCACTTTAACAGCATAATCATTTTTCTTACTATTCATCTCATTGAGCAATTCCTTTTGAGCTTTAAGTACTTGTTCTACTTGAGTGGTAACCATAGAAGCATGTTTGCTAACAAGTTTAAGTTCACCTCTAATATTAGCCATATAATCACCCAAGTATTTAATCATATCAGCATCTTGTTTTAATTGTCTACCAAAATAAGCATTGAAGTCTTCTTGCTTAAACATAAAATTATCAAACTCATCCAAGCATTGACTAGCAATTTTAGCAGGAGGGATTTCAGCTTTATCATATCTATAGAGAGAATTTACCTTTACTACCTGTGTCGGGTTATCGAGGTCTGGAGGTTCTTCAATAAATAAAGGATTAAGATCATATGTTTCTTCATAGGCGGTAAATTAAGACCATGTATTTCTTCAATAGGAGGTAAATTCTTAACATCTTCAGCTTTAATACCTTTTTCTTTCATAGATTTCTTTGCCTCTTGCATATCTTCGGGACTGAGAAATAGAACACCTCTCTTCTTCGGAGTTGGTTTAGGAATAGGATCATTAATTGGAGCAGGAGCTGGCTCGGAGCTGGCTCAGGAGGTGCCCAATTATTTTCATTTGTCAACATATTATTCAATAAGATTTCAGCTTCATCCGGTGTTCTTTCCCTGAAAAGAGAACCAGCACAACTATCCAGGTAATCTCTGGAAGCATCGGTTAGTCCATTGTAAAAGATATCAAGTATTTCATTTTTCTTAAGAGGATGATCAGGCAAAGCATTAAGTAACTTGAGAAGCCTCCCCCAAGCTTGTGGGAGACTCTCTTCTTTAATTTGCACAAAGTTGTATATTTCCTTTAAAGCAGCTTGTTTCTTATGAGCAGGGAAATATTTAGCAGAGAAGTAGTAAATCATATCCTGGGGACTACGCACACAACCAGGATCAAGAGAATCAAACCATATCTTAGCATCACCCTTTAATGAGAACGGAAATATTTTGAGGATATAAAAGTAGCGAGATCTCTCATCATTAGTGAACAGGGTGGCTATATCATTTAATTTAGTAAGATGTGCCACAACAGTTTCAGATTCATAGCCATGAAAAGGATCAGATTCAACCAAAGTAATTATATCAGGATCAACAGAGAATTCATAATCCTTATCAGTAACACAGATATGTGAAGTAGCAAAAGCAGGGTCAGGTTTCATCCTAGCATTTAGAGATTGCTTATTCCATTTAGCTAATAACCTTTTGAGTTCATATCTATCTTTGCAAGCTAAAATAGCTAAAGAAGCTTCTTGATCAAATAAATAACCCTCAGGAATAACAAGTGATTCTTCATCATCACTTTCATCATCATAATCAGATTCAATATTTTCAATCTCTCTAGCCCTAGCAAGTCGTTCCTCGAGAAAATCACCAAGTGGCATAGTAGTATCAAGCATAGAAGTAGTTTCATCATAAGTATCATGTATAGCAGAAGTAGCATCATCAATAACATGCGACATATCAGAACGAATAGCAGAAGCAGGTTTAGGTGTCGCAAGCTTACTCATAACAGAAGGTGAATCAAGTGCAGAGCTAGATGGCAGTTCCTTACCTCCCCTCGTAGTTGAGGGATAAATTGTTGTCTTAGCGTCTTTCAATTCTTCATAGTGTCCAGCAGATATAAATCCCAAGTGACTCAAAGAATAGAGCTATGCTCCCCGGCAACGGCGCCAGAAATTAGTCTTGATAACCCACAAGTATAGGGGATCGCAACAGCTTTCGAGGGTAGAGTATTCAACCCAAATTTATTGATTCGACACAAGGGGAGCCAAAGAATATTCTCAAGTATTAGCAGCTGAGTTGTCAATTCAACCACACCTGGAAACTTAGTATCTGCAGCAGAGTGTTTAGTAGCAAAGTAATACGATAGTGTGGTAACGGTAACAAAAGAGTAATGAAAGCAAAGTAATATTTTTGGTATTATGTAGTGATTGTAACAATAGCAACGGGAAAGTAAATAAGCGTAAACCAGTATATGGAAAGCTCGTAGGCATCGGATCAATGATGGATAATTATGCCGGATGCGGTTCATCATGTAACAGTCATAACATAGGGTGACACAGAACTAGCTCCAATTCATCAATGTAATGTAGGCATGTATTCCGAATATAGTCATACGTGCTTATGGAAAAGAACTTGCATGACATCTTTTGTCCTACCCTCCCGTGGCAGCGGGGTCCTAATGGAAACTAAGGGATATTAAGGCCTCCTTTTAATAGAGAACCGGAACAAAGCATTAGCACATAGTGAATACATGAACTCCTCAAACTACGGTCATCACCGGTAAGTATCCCGATTATTGTCACTTCGGGGTTAACGGATCATAACACATAATAGGTGACTATAGACTTGCAAGATAGGATCAAGAACTCTCATATATTGATGAAAACATAATAGACTCAGATCTGAAATCATGGCACTCGGGCCCTAGTGACAAGCATTAAGCATAGCAAAGTCATAGCAACATCAATCTCAGAACATAGTGGATACTAGGGATCAAACCCTAACAAAACTAACTCGATTACATGATAAATCTCATCCAACCCATCACCGTCCAGCAAGCCTACGATGGAATTACTCACACATGGCGGTGAGCATCATGAAATTGGTGATGGAGGATGGTTGATGATGACGACGGCGACGAATCCCCCTCTCCGGAGCCCCGATCGGACTCCCGATCAGCCCTCCCGAGAGGTTTTAGGGCTTGGCTGTGGCTCCGTATCGTAAAACGCGATGATTTCTTCTCTCTTATTTTTTTCTCCTCGAAAGCAGATATATAGAGTTGGAGTTGGAGTCGGTAGGTCTCCAAGGGGCCCACGAGGTAGGGGGCACGCCCTAGGGAGGGGCGCCCCCCACCCTCGTGGAAAGGGTGTGGGCCCCCTGGTCTTCATCTTTGGCGAGGATTTTTTATTATTTATTGTAAGTTATTCCGTGGAGTTTCAGGTCATTCCGAGAACTTTTGTTTTTTGCACATAAAACAACATCATGGCAATTCTGCTGAAAACAGCGTCAGTCCGGGTTAGTTCCATTCAAATAATAAAAGTTAGAGTCCAAAACAAGGGCAAAAGTGTTTGGAAAATTAGATATGACGGAGACGTATCAACTCCCCCAAGCTTAAACCATTGCTTGTCCTCAAGCAATTCAGTTGACAAACTGAAAGAGATAAAGAAAAACTTTTACAAACTATGTTTGCTCTTGTTGTTGTAAATATGTCAAGCTAGCATTCAAGTTTTCAGCAAAGATTATAACTAACCATATTTGCAATAATTCTCAGGTCTCATGATTACCCATATCAATAGCATAATCAACTAGCAAGCCATAATAATAAATCTCGGATGACGACACTTTCTCAAAACAATCATAATATGATATAACAAGATGGTATCTCGCTAGCCCTTTCTAAGACCGCAAAACATAAATGCAGAGCACCTTTAAAGATCAAGGACTGACTAGACATTGTAATTCATGGTAAAAGAGATCCAATCATAGTCACACCCAATATAAATTAACTGTGATGAATGCAAATGACAGATGCGCTCTCCAGCTAGTGCTTTTAATAAGAGAGTGATGACTCAACATAAAAGTAAATAGATAGGCCCTTCGCAGAGGGAAGCAGGGATTTGTAGAGGTGCCAGAGCTCGGTTTTGAAATAGAGATAATTAACATTTTGAGCGGTATACTTTCATTGTCAACATAACAACCAAGAGATGGCGATATCTTCCATGCTACACACATTATAAGCGGTTCCCAAACAGAATGGTAAAGTTTATACTCCCCCTCCACCAACAAAGATCAATCCATTGTACTAGCTGCCCCCCTTCAAATTAGCCCACCATTGTTGGCTCCCTTCCCGCTTGATATTTGGGAAGAGGACTAGCCACCACAATGAAGGGGGGGGGGGAGAGGTGACACACAAGCTCACTGAGCCCAAGAACGCCTCAACCTCAGGAGGCCGTTCTTCCCTTGTATTGTTCATCATCAGACTAAGAGGCAATCCACCACCACCACACTGGAGTAGGGTGTTACACCGCAACGGTGGCCCGAACCAGTATAACCCTGTGTCCATCTGTGTTGTGAGTTCGTCGAGTTCGTCCGCGTGATCCTAGCAAGCTAGAGCGTAGATCGGTTGGAGGGATAGACTTCGCGCGCACATTAAGGGTTTGCCGGGACCCCAACCCCGACACATAGTGCTCTCCAATTTTAGCATTCAAAGTAGGAGTAGTTTTCCAATTTGAGCATACAATAAGCAAAACCAAATCATAAAATAAAGTAGTATTCAAATTAGCATCATTCAATTATAAGCAAAACTACATCATCTCTTGCGTCCGTACATCGTCGAATATTATAACTAATACACCTCGAATACTATCATACATATAGCATCGCTAATACTGCTAGAACCATAGCGCCCGACGGGTATCGGCGCGCGCGGTGGACACCCAAAGAGAAGGAACCATCACAGGATCATAGCTCCAGTGAGATCCCTGAAGAACCTCCTAGGTATTGTCGAACCTGCCCTCCAACACAACCATGTAGCGACGGGCGTGCTCGTCCTCCTCGCTGACACGGTGACGTACCACCTCCGCGGTGTCCGGAAGCCTCGGCACCGTCACTGGCCCACGCGACCGCCACCAAACAAGGATCAGGTCAACGACGGGCTGGCTCCTCACCAACCAACGCCCCCCCGGAAGGTAGCACCTCCCAATACCAACCCGGCGGAGCCCAGTCCCGGAACATGGCCCCTCTAATCAAACCGGCCTCCTCTGCCGAGTCGACGATGAGACTGCGGGATAGGCATCGTCGACGTTGATACGGGAATAATTGCTTGAACTAAAAAAATAAACTAGTTATATTAATTTTCTTGCTAAAAATAGACTACTTCTATAGTAAAATAAAGTAGTTTTATTAAATCAACTAGTCCAACTGCTTAGCACTTACTATAAATAAAATAAAGTAGTACTTACTAAAAATAAACTACTTCTATAGTAAAATAAAGTAGTTTTATTAAATCAACTAGTTCAACTACTAAGCACTTACTAAAAATAAAATAAAGTAGTACTTACTAAAAATAAACTAGTTTAACTAGTTATATTATTTTTCTAGCTAATTATATTAAATCGGGGAGGGGGTATATCTAGAACGACATACCTGATAAAAATTAAGAAGAGGAAGAAGAAGAAGAAAAGAGGAGAAGAAGAAAGGAATAGAGGAGGAGATCGAAGAAAAAAAAAGAAAAAAAAAGAGGAGAAGAAGAAGGAATAGAGGAGAAGAAGAAGAAATAGAATAATATATTATTCTATTTGTTCTATTTCTTCTTCTTCTCCGCTATTCCTTCGTCTTCTCCTCTTTTTTTTTTCTTTTTCATCTTCTTATTTATTTCTCCTCTTCTTCCTCTCCTCCTCCTCCTCCTCCTCTTCTTCTTCTTCTTCTTCTTCTTCTTCTTCTTCTTCTTCTTCTTCTTCTTCTTCTTCTTCTTCTTCTTCTTCTTCTTCTTCTTCTTCTTCTTCTTCTCCTTCTTCCTCTTCTTATTTTCCTTTTTCCTCTCCTGCTTTTTCTTCTAAGTATGAACATATAAATAAAGGACTTTGATCATACACAATTTTCCTATAAATACACAATATTAACATATACATAAATTGACAAAGAAAATTCTATGAACAAAAAAATCATAAAAATTCTATGAACAAAATTACAACAGAAAAAAATCATAAAAATTCTATGAACAAAATTACAACAGAAAAAATCATAAAAGTTCTATGAAAAAAATTGACATATTCTTTGCATATGAACAAATTACAACAACTAAACATATAAATTAATACAACTATACATCTAAATTAACACCACCACACATCTAAACTTAATTAGCTAGAAGGCAGGGGGCGGCGACGAGGAGGATGAGCTCACTGCAGGGGAGCGGCAATGAGGAGGCAGGGCACGGGGACGGCGACGGGGACAAGGAAGCAGGGCACGGCGATGGCAATGGTGGGGTAGCTAGGGGCGCGGCGACGGGCGACGAGAGGATGTAGGGACGGCGGCGTCGGGGCAGGGGTGGCGCGGAGTGGCGACGGCATCGGGGGCGGCGCGGAACGGCGTCGGAGGCAGGACGACGACGGCGATGGCGAGGCAGCCTGGCAGCGCGCGCCGGGGCAGGATCGAAGAACTGAACGAAAAATTTCACAAGTGGTGATTATATAGATGGACCATTGGTCCCGGTTCGTGCCACCAACCGGGACCAATGCCCCCTTTAGTCCCGGTTGGTACCATCAACCGGGACCAAAGGTCGCTTTTCAGCAGCCCAAAGGGCGGAAAACAGAGACATTTGGTCCCGGTTGGTGCCACGAACCAGGGCTAAAGGCAGCCCCGGTTCGTGGCACCAACCGGGACCAAAGGAGGGTATTGATCCCGGTTGGTGCCACCAACCGGGATGAAAGGGTGGTTCTGTTGCCGCAGCCAAAACTTTAGTCCCACCTCGCTAGTTGAGAGGGGCTCGAAGTGGTTTATAAGCCCTACTCCCGCTGCCCTCTCGAGCTCCTCTTGAATGCAGGCTTACGGGCCTAAACACATTGTATCTTCCTGTGGGCCTACTGGGCCTTTTGCGGGCCTGAATGCTGGCACATCGGTGGGTTTCTAGTCGTATTCAAGCTGTGGTGGCCGAGTAGGTGGCATTTTTTATTTTTTCCAGTGTTTTTGTTTTCTCTGTTGCTTTATTTTTTTATTTTGTTTCTACTTATGACAAAATACTTATTGTTGCTATTTTTATTTATGTTATTAAGGTTTATTTATTTTATTTTATTTTTTCTACTTATTTATTTTATAAAAAATTATTTTATTTTATTTTGTTTCTACTTATTTATTTTATTTTATTTTGTTTTGTTTCTACTTATTTATAAAAGTTTATTTTGTTTATACTTATTTATTTTATTTTGTTTTTTGCTTTTGTATTTTTTTATGAGAATTCTTTGATAAATTTAGTTGCATAAATTCTATATAATTTTAGTTTCAATAATACTAGAGGTTTATAAAAGTTTTTTAGTTGATTCCTTTAGTACCGGTTTTAAGGCTGTTACAAAGGCATTTAATTTGGTACCGGTTCTAAGGCTTGGGCCCCACGACCACCTTTAGCACCGATTCGTGGCATGAACTGGTAAAAGAGTTTCTTAGTTGATTCTTTCTGCAGCTGTTTTTTAGTCCCACCTCGCCAAGCGAGAGGCACTCGCAGCGGTTTATAAGCCCTGAGTGCAGAGACGATGAAGGAGAGGCGCAATGCTCACCTGCATGTTGCTTAGCTTCAGGCCTTGAGGAAGTGGTGTAGACTGCACGGAGCTATCAGGGGTTCGGACGAATACTACACATAGCTCAGTGCAGTCTACATTATTTCCTCAAGGCCTGAAGCTAAGCAACGTGCAGGTGAGCATTGCGCCTCTCTTTTATTTTTAATAACTTATTACAACTCCGGACTTCTTGTGTATTCAAAATGCAACATTCGAAGCCACATCATCAATCTGTTTCGAGATATCAGGGTTTCATACGGAAACTCGTCTGTTACAACAGGCATTTCAAATGAACTATGAAAAGGTTGAAAGTTGGCATGGTATCATCATAATAGTTGTGGAGAGAAAATCTTCACTTTTTCTTCGCTTGTATCCTTTGCTTATTGCCCATAACCATGGATAATTTTCATCGTTTATCAGGATGCTTGGGTAAGCCTTGACTTTGAAGGGAGGAATTTCATGAAACTTTTCATAATATTCAAACATGTTTGTCTTGCCCTCCACTCCCATGATGTCCCTTTTTCCTAAAAGAACTATGTGACGCTTTGGCTCATCGTATGATGTATTCACTTCCTTATCTTTTCTTTTTCTCGGTTTGGTAGACATGTCCTTCACATAGATAACTTGCGCAACATCATTGGCTAGGACGAACGATTCATTAGTGTACCCAAGATTTTTCACATCCACTGTTGTCATTCCGCACTGTGGGTCTACCTGTACCCCGCCTCCTGACAGATTGACCCATTTGCACATAAACAAAGGGACCTTAAAATCATGTCCATAGTCAAGTTCCCATATGTCCACTATGTAACCAAAATATGTGTCCTTTTCCCTCTTGGTTGCTGCATCAAAGCGGACACCGCTGTTTTGGTTGGTGCTCTTTTGATCTTGGGCGTTCATGTAAAATGTATTCCCATTTATCTCATATCCTTTGTAAGTCAATACAGTCGAAGATGGTCCCCTGGACAATGAGTACAGCTCATCACAAACAGTGTTTTCACCTCTAAGACGTGTTTCCAACCAACTGCTGAAAGTCCTGATGTGTTCACATGTAATCCAGTCTTCACACTGCTTCGGGTGATTGGAGCGCAGACTGTTCTTGTGTTCATCGACATACGGGGTCACCAAGGTAGAGTTCTGTAGAACTGTGTAGTGTGATTGAGACCTAGAATGCCCGTCCCTGCATATTATTGAGTCCCCTCCAAGCGTGCCTTTTCTAGTCATTCTCCCCTCATACCGCGATATAGGGTGACCTATATTCTTAAGGCCAGGAATGAAATCAACAAAAAACCCAATGACATCCTCCGTTTGATGGCCCATGGAGATGCTTCCTTCTGGCCTAGTGCGGTTACGGACATATTTCTTTAGGACTCCCATGAACCTCTCAAAGGGGAAAATATTGTGTAGAAATACGGGGCCCAAAATGACAATCTTGTCGACTAGATGAACTAGGACGTGCATCATGATATTGAAGAAGGATGGCGGGAACACCAACTTGAAACTGACAAGACATTGCCACACATCACTCCTTAGCCTTGGTATGATTTCTGGATCGATCACCTTCTGAGAGATTGCAGTGAGGAATACACATAGCTTCACAATGGCTAATCGGACGTTTTCTGGTAGAAGCCCCCTCAATGCAACCGGAAGCAGTTCCGTCATAATCATGTGTCAGTCATGAGACTTTAGGTTCTGGAACTTTTTCTCTGGCATATTTATTATTTCCTTTATATTCGACGAGAAGCCAGTCGGGACCTTCATACTGAGCATGCATTCAAAAAAGATTTCCTTCTCTTCTTTGGTAAGAGCGTAGCTGGCAGGACCTTCATACTGCTTTGGAGGCATACCGTCTCTTTCGTGCAAACGTTGCAGGTCCTCCCGTGCCTCAGGTGTATCCTTTGTCTTCCCATACACGCCCAAGAAGCCTAGAAGGTTCACGCAAAGGTTCTTCGTCACGTGCATCACGTCGATTGAAGAGCGGACCTCTAGGTCTTTCTAGTAGGGTAGGTCCCAAAATATAGATTTCTCCTTCCACATGGGTGCGCGTCCCTCAGTGTCATTCGGAATAGCTAGTCCGCTAAGACCCTTTCCAAAGATTACGTGTAAATCATTGATCATAGCAAGTACGTGATCACCGGTACGCATGGCGGGCTTCTTCCGGTGATCTGCCTCGCCTTTGAAATGATTGCCTTTCTTTCGACATTGATGGTTGGTCGGAAGAAATCGGCGATGGCCCAGGTACACATTCTTCCTGCATTTGTCCAGGTATATACTTTCGGTGTCAGCTAAACAGTGTGTGCATGCGTGGTATCCCTTGTTTGTCTGTCCTAATAGGTTATTGAGAGCGGGCCAATCGTTGATGGTTACAAATAGCAACGCGTGCAGGTTAAATTCCTCCTGTTTGTGCTCATCCCACACACGTACACCGTTTCCATTCCACAGTTGTAAAACTTCTTCAACTAATGGCCTTAGGTACACATCAATGTCGTTGCCTGGTTGCTTAGGGCCTTGGATGAGAATTGGCATCATAATGAACGTCCACTTCATGGACATCCAAGAAGGAAGGTTATACATACATAGAGTCATGAGCCAGGTGCTGTGATTGCTGCTCTGCTCCCCGAAAGGATTAATGCCATCCGCGCTTAAACCAAACCATATGTTCCTTGGGTCACCTGCAAACTCAGCCTAGTACTTTCTCTCGATTTTTCTCCACTGCGACCCGTCAGCGGGTGCTCTCAACTTCCTGTCTTTCTTACGGCCCTCTCTTCGCCATCGCATCAACTTGGCATGCTATTCGTTTCTGAACAGACGTTTCAACCGTGGTATTATAGGAGCATACCACATCGCCATCGCAGGAACCCTCTTCCTGGGGGGCTCGCCGTCAACATCACCAGGGTCATTTTGTCTGATCTTATACCGCAATGCACCGCATACCAGGCATGCGTTCAAATCCTCGTACGCACCGCGGTAGAGGATGCAGTCATTAGGGCATGCATATATCTTCTGCACCTCCAATCCTAGAGGGCATACGAGCTTCTTTGTTGCGTACGTACTGTCAGGCAATTCGTTATCCTTTGGAAGCTTCTTCTTCAATATTTTTAGTAGCTTCTCAAATTCTTTGTCAGGCACAACATTCACTTCTTTCCGCTGCAGCAATTCCAGTATGGTACCGAGCTTTGTGTTGCCATCTTCGCAATTGGGGTACAACCCTTTTTTGTGATCCTCTAACATGCGATCGAACTTCAGCTTCTCCTTTTGACTTTCGCACTGTGTCCTTGCATTAACAATGACCCGGCGGAGATCATCATCATCGGGCACATCGTCTGGTTCCTGATCTTGATCTTCAGCAGCTTCCCCCATTGCAGCATCACCGTATTCAGGGGGCACATACTTGTCATCGTCCTCTTCTTCTTCATTGTCTTCCATCATAACCCCTATTTCTCCGTGCCTCGTCCAAACATTATAGTGTGGCATGAAACCCTTATAAAGCAGGTGGGTGTGAAGGATTTTCCGGTCAGATTAATACTTCATAAAACCCTTCTGCTTGTTTGCCTCAGCCACTTCAAGAAAATTATGCACGCCCTTAACGTACTCCGAGGTGTGTCTGTCACCATACATCTATTGCCAGTTCATCTGCGTGCATTATATATAATTAGACAAGTATCTATCTAAAGTAAGAATTCTTTTCTTTCAGAAAGAAGATAAGAACAAGAGGCTCACCACGGTGGTTCCGAAGACGAAATCGGCGCGGGCGATCGAGGGCGGTGAAGACGGGGACAGGACGTGACGGACCGCTAAACCTATGCAAATCTTGGGGAAAATGGAGCTTGGAGGTCGAGCTTCGGGAGGATAAAGCTTAACTAATGTGGCTCGGGCATTTCATCGAACACCTCATGTGCATAGGTGGTGAGCTAGAGCACCCAAATACCCTCCCCTCGCCGGCCAGAAAAAACAGATCACTATGGAGTGCTCTGCCGTGGCGATGGGGTATATGTAGGCAACTCATTTGTCTCGGTTCATGGCTGGAGCCGGGACTAAAGCCCCCCCCCCCCTTCTATCCTGGTTTGAGCCACGAACCGGGACAAATGTATGTGGGCCAAGAGCGAGGCCCATTGGTCCCGGTTCGTGCCAGGAACCGGGACAAATGGGTCCAAACGAACCGGGACCAATGCCCACGAGGCCCCGGCCGGCCCCCTGGGCTCACGAACCAGGACGTATGCCCCCTTGGGTCCCGGTTCGTGACTGAACCTGGACTAATGGGCTTGCCAGGCCCCAACCAAAGCCCTATCTTCTACTAGTGAAAAGGGCTTCATCGACAATAAGGAGGAAGCACGTGTCAATTGCAATGACATCAAGGAGGAAAAGAAGGCGGAGAGGTTTGACATCTTGATGGCGGCGACGGAGAAAAAGATCAACCTCGGAAATAAAAAGAAAAAGCTCGATGAAAAGAAGACCAAGCTCGAAGAGAGGAGGGTTGAGCCGCTGCCGCTTCGAAGGAAACCAAAATGTTGGCCATCAAGATGGACGAGTTTGATCTTGATGTGGCAAAGGTCGTGCAAGCCGTCCTTGAAAGGATGTTCAAACACTTCTGAAAGAGGTAGCGTAGGCAGATGCTGCGGAGCAGCCAGCAACAGAGTGACGAGGGGGAAGGAACATACAACTTGTCTGTGTGGGCAAAATTTAACGGACCAGAACTTTTAGGATGGGGCACATGTAAAAGCTAATGAACATTCGTTGTATTTTGGTTGTAAAGATTGCATACGGATGCACTTTTATTTGCTCATAACATTTCTATTAATCAATATTTGCATTTTCCTAAATTTGCTATCATTTTTAATTTCATGAACATTTTTTAGAACTCATGAATTATCCAAAAAATTAATTTTTATATACCTGACCATTTTGTTTTTTTACAGATTTAATGAACATTTACAAATTTAATGGACACTACATGATCGGTGGGCCCCTTCCCTGCCTAATTACAATTATAAACCTCCACATTTGCGTGTTCCCATCCCGTAACCCCCCTTGGCCCGTAATCCCCCGTAGCTGTAGCAAAACTCACATAACAGGCACGGAAGAGCAGAAAGCTGAAACGATTGTTTTGTACCCCCATACCAGTCTACTGTCTTATTCTAGATCATTCAGTTTGTGTCAAGATTCGTGCTATCCACAAATGTCACAGACACTGAAAAGCAGAAAGCTGAAACAACTCAGTTAAAATTTGCAGATCAACTATACACAAGGGTCACTCATTGTATAAAATATTTCTGATTTTTTATGAAAGATGAATTTTTCAAATTTCAAATTCTGAATGAATTGTATCATTTATAAAAATTAATGTTGCGTTAAAAAATCCAAAACTTTTCTGCACATGATAGTACTTGTGTGATGTTGATCTGCAAAGTTTCAAGCTTAAATATTCTTTTTTTTAACCAGACATCCCCTTTCCATTAATTGGTCAACGGAAAGATAACAAAGTTCTTTTAATTGTGGAAAACAAGAGAGATTTTCTTGCATTAACTTTTATGCAAGAATGGACGGGGAGGATAGACGGAACAGTCGTTTGTCTTGCCTCTGTAATTCTTCTTGTCCCCTGGTTCTATTCCATGATCCCCTTCTTGCTCATTCCCGGATTAAAAAAAATGGTGTCGAACCAAGCTATTAGCTACTTGTTGTAATAGCTAGAGAGGAAGTGATGTGTGACAAAAAAAAAAACTTGGGTCGCCAGAACAGCCGCTCCATGTTTTGTATTGCCATAGGCCAATTCTCTATCTAGTTGTCTGTACAATGTATGAAAATGAAATCGCGCTTGGGAGATGATGCGACCTGATCTGGTTTGGCCACGGATTGAGTCTGAGTCTCTCACTGATTTACTAGATTAACTAATCCCTAGATCTATCGTGAATCGATTTAAAACACTAGTGCTGAAACTAGTATTGAAACTTTTATAAACCTTTAGATAGAAGTTATTAGTGGTGTCCCGCACTAAAGTAGTACTACACCACTAATATCTGGTCAAAATAGCAGCGATGTATAATCTGCTGCCACGCTATTGCTATCCTTCTACTAATAAGGTGCTGGCTAAGACTCCATCACCAATTTATCTTAGGGTATCTCACCACTAGTAAATGTGGTCTAGCGCGCAGCAGGCCTGGTATACATTATTAGTGGCGTGTTAGATAAAAGGCACACCACTAATACACTAGTTCCACACAATGACTAGCAATTATGTGAATCTGCTGATGGGCCCATGAGCTTGCCAAATATCTAGGATTCATGCAGCCATTGCCGCTGCCTACGCAAGCATGGGAAATGGTAACTCCGGACTTCATTGAAGGGCTACCTCGTTCGGCTTGCTTCTCATGTGTACGGGTTGTTTTCGACAAATTGAAAAGGTACTACCATTTCATACCCCTCTCGCATCTATATACATCATTGCAAGTTGCTCAAACATACTTTGTGGACGTTTTCAAACTGCAGCCAATGTCATCTGCACTATTGTCAAATAGAGATCATGTATTTAATAGTTGGGTTTGAGGCTCTTTGTTCAAGTTATCTCGCACTAAACTGAGAATGAGCATATTTAGGCATCCACAAACAAATGGTTAGACATAGCGAGTTAACCATTGTTTTGAGACTTATCTTCGTTTCTTTATCAGTGCATGCCCATGCAAATGGAGCTAATGGTGGCCACTGGCTCCATTCCGGTACAGTAGGTCGTACCCAATGGGTGATCAAGACGACACCCTTCTTTACTCTCTATGAACATCAACCATGATGCTTTGGTATCTCGGATATACATCGGTCCTTCTGGCGGCAGATCTTCATGCTTTGAACGCAATGCTAAGCCAACATCTATCTTAACATAGTAAGTAATTTCTTGGGTTATATGTACTACGTGGCAATTATGGTAAAGTCACAGACTCGCAGAGCAAATATTTTCTTGTGTTATGTACAAAATGGTAATAGTGCGAGAGTCACCGAGTAAGTTATTTCTTATGTTATGTGCTGTGGTAAGAGTATTCTGATTCTCAAAAATTCAATCAAACCCCCAAAATCATGAAACTTCGCATGGTGTCATGACATGACCCCTAGAGGCTGTGGTAAAAAACATGATAATGTTTCGTGAAAGTTTTCACACAGACTGCTTACAAACAGGACCATCTCTGAGGAAGATATTAGGTTTCTAGAGGGAATGTGTCAAGTTTGCATGTGAATCGAAAGCTATTTTGTTGGTTGACCTTGATTTTTTCCACACTCAATGTGGCAAGTGGGGTTTCCGTTTGAAACCCCTACACCACGTCCGAGAGTGTTTGATTTGTACATGAAGTGCACCAAATTTTCTCATAATGCTTTTAATTTGTTACCACACTCTACATGGATCTTATGAAGACACCATGCTAATTTTCATCAATTTCGGAGCTCGTTAGACTGATATGTTGAACGAAATTGTGTTCTTACCTACAAAGTGGCCGGTAAATCAGTTAATGCTTAGAAAATATTAAATCAACTAAGAAAGTACTCAAATTTGACCATGAGACTTCAAATGGTCTGTGTCAATCATAGAAAAAGTTTGAATTTGAATTGATTTATAAAAATTAACGTCAGTGTGGCAGGTGGCAGTTTCCGCTCACAGCCCTTACACTTCGATTTTGTGATTTACTCATCGATCTATTTGTACATAACAGCCTTCGTAAGAAAAGAATTGGTGACATCAGGAGTGAGGCGCTGCTTTGTCTGCACGCCTTTGACGGGATTGTTAGACGAGACACACGAGGACGGCATGCAGCACCGAGCGTATATAAACTAGCTGCAACCAACAGCCTTGAGAAAGCAAGAAAAGCGCACAGGGCAGGCTAGCTAGCTATAGCTGATAAACGCAAGCACCTCCACATTTTATCATGGCGAGCACTACCAATGCCGCGGTGATTTTCGGCATCCTAGTTTTTCTGCAGGTGTCGTGCGCCTTTTCCAGGCACCCCGCGGAAGGTAAGTTCGGCCTTCGACAGAACGTCCCGGCGGTGATGACGGTGAACGGCTTCCAGGAAGGAGAGGGGGCGGCGGGCCGGCGTCTTGCGACGGCCAGTACCATAGCGACGATGAGTTCGTGGTGTCGCTGTCCTCGGAGTGGTACGCAGGCGGGGCATGGTGCGGCAGGACGATCCGCATCTTCGACACTTCCAATATCGGCATAAACGCCCAGGTAGTTGATGAGTGCGCCGGCTGCGACAACGAGGTCAGCGCCTCGTCCCATATCTGGAACAACTTCCGTCTTGACACCAGCCTCGGCCAGGTGGACATCAAATGGTCGGACCTGGACTTCTAACTCAAACATATGCATGCATGGTGTCGGTCGATCGTTCAGCTCCGGCTGGTGATGATGAGTTCGTTGTTCACGGTGGATCGAGTTATTTGCTTTCAAGTTTCAGTTTGAAGTCTGTAACTGGGATATGTATGAATCCCTTAATGTGTCAGCGTTGTTTACTATTTGCCCGGCCGTGTAGGAGGCAGAAGTGGCTGAATAATAATGTGATAAACCACGCGCTTGTATGCATGGTGTATGTGGGTAATCTACTTATTTGTAACCATTAAGCACTGTAAGTTTGTAAGTGTGTAACTCAGATTAAGGTGATCTTAGCTAGCCGTCCCCTTTGAGCACTGCATACCTAGGGATTTCGTGCCTTAACACACCCGCAAACGTTCCCGCCCGTGCATTCGGATCTTCTTTTGCCATCCAACATGGTGGCACAAACATTCGCGAACACGTCCAGGTTCCAAATTCCCGCAGACCAGATGCAATGCCGGGGGAGGTTTCCGAGAAGGGGCGGTACATGGACAAGATGACGCAGAAGCTCAAGGGCCACGTGGGCCATTGGTCCCGGTTCGTCCGGACCTTTTGGTCCCGGTTGGAGGGACGAACCGGGACCAATGGTCCTGGCTCCTGGCCCACCACTATTGGTCCCGGTTGGTGGCATGAACCGGGACCAAAAGGGTTACCTTTAGTCCCGGTTCATGCCACCAACCGGGACCAATAGTGGTGCCTATATATAGCCCCTCGCGCAAGAGCAGAGCACACTGCTCTGTTTTTTCTGGCCGAGGGGGAGAGGGCTTGGTGGTGCTCTAGCTCACCTCCTATGCACACAAGGTGTTCGATGGAATGCCCGAGCCACACTACCTAAGGTTTCTCCTCTCCAAGCTCGACCGCCAAGCTCCATTTTCCTCAATATTTATCTAGGTTTAGCGGTTCGTCACGCCCCGTCCCCGTCTTCACCGCCGTCGATCACCCGCGCCGATCTCATCGCCGGCACCACCGTGGTGAGCCTCTTATTCTTATCTTCTTTCTGAAAGAAAAAAATATTATTACTTGTTTGTTTAGATAGATACTTGTATTATTTTCTTACTTTTATTATTGCATCTTATATAGTGCGCCGATGGTTTTGGTATCCGCCCCCGTCGGCCCTCGTCCTGTCTATGATTCGGATGTGGTATATATTATCTTTTCTTAACAATTGGTTCATTTATTTTTTATGAAAATTATGCCGACCAACGTGACATAGATTTTATTTATCTAGGAGGTTGTTGAACCGGAAATTCCAACCGACCCTATTGTCGAGAGGTTAAATTTAGTTGAAGAAGAAAACAATTTCTTGAAGGAAAAAATAAAAAAACTTAAAGAGGAGAAGATGATATTGGAGTTGCATGTTGCGGATGTCGTCGATGATCACAAGATCAAGATGGATGCAATGCGCTTGAAGATGAGAAAGATTAGAAAATACGTCATTCATACCGAGGCTTGGTATCATTATGCCGTTGGATCAGTTGTTACCTTGGTTGCGATTATGATCGCATTTGTTTTCGCATTGAAATGTTTTACATAGTTTCAATGTATGGTTTAATTAATTTAGATGCTCTGCAGAGCTTTATGTTGTTAGATGAGAACTATGTATCTACTTTGGTTTTTATGTGATCATGAACTTCTATTAATTTGGTCACTTAATTATCTATTCATGATGTTCTGTAATGATTTTTGACACACTTAATTATATATAATGCACGCAGATGAACCGGCAATGGATGTACGGTGACAGACACACCTCCGAGTACATTAAGGGCGTGCATGATTTTCTCGAAGTGGCTGAGGCAAACAAGCAGAATGGTTTTATGTGTTGTCCATGCCCTATATGTGGGAATACGAAGTCTTACTCTGACCGGAAAATCCTTCACACCCACCTGCTTTACAAGGGTTTCATGCCACACTATAATGTTTGGACGAGGCACGGAGAAATAGGGGTTATGATGGAAGACGGCGAGGAAGAAGAGTACGATGACAACTATGTGCCCCCTGAATACGGTGATGCTACTGAACATCAAGATGCACCAGACGATGTGCATGATGGTGCTGCAACGGGCGAAGCTGCTGAAGATCAAGAGGAACTAGACGATGTGCCCGATGATGATGATCTCCGCCGGGTCATTGTCGATGCAAGGACACAATGCGAAAGTCAAAAGGAGAAGCTGAAGTTCGATCGCATGTTAGAGGATCACAAAAAGGGGTTGTACCCCAATTGCGAAGATGGCAACACAAAGCTCGGTACCGTATTCGAATTGCTGCAGTGGAAGGCAGAGAATGCTGTGCCTGATAAAGGATTTGAGAAGCTACTAAAAATAATGAAGAAGAAGCTTCCAAAGGATAACGAATTGCCCGACAGTACATACGCAGCAAAGAAGGTCGTATGCCCTCTAGGATTGGAGGTTGAGAAGATACATGCATGCCCTAATGACTGCATCCTCTACCGCGGTGCCTACAAGGATCTGAACGCATGCCCGGTATGCGGTGCATTGCGGTATAAGATCAGACGAGATGACCCTGGTGATGTTGACGGCGAGCCTCCCGGGAAGAGGGTTCCTGCGAAGGTGATGTGGTATGCTCCTATAATACCACGGTTGAAACGTCTGTTCAGAAACGGAGAGCATGCCAAGTTGATGCGATGGCACAGTGAGGACCGTAAGAAAGACGGGAAGTTGAGAGCACCCGCTGACGGGTCGCAGTGGAGAAAAATTGAGAGAAAGTACTGGGATGAGTTTGCAAAGGACCCAAGGAACGTATGGTTTGCTTTAAGCGCGGATGGCATTAATCCTTTCGGGGAGCAGAGCAGCAATCACAGCACCTGGCCCGTGACTCTATGTATGTATAACCTTCCTCCTTGGATGTGCATGCAGCGGAAGTTCATTATGATGCCAGTTCTCATCCAAGGCCCTAAGCAACTCGGCAACGACATTGATGTGTACCTAAGGCCATTAGTTGAAGAACTTTTACAGCTGTGGAATGGAAACGGTGTACGTACGTGGGATGAGCACAAACAGGAGGAATTTAACCTAAAGGCGTTGCTGTTCGTGACCATCAACGATTGGCCCGCTCTCAGTAACCTTTCAAGACAGACAAACAAGGGATACCACGCATGCACGCACTGTTTACTTGACACCGATAGTATATACCTGGCAAGCTGCAGGAAGAATGTGTACCTGGGCCATCGTCGATTTCTTCCGACCAACCATCAATGTCGAAAGAAAGGCAAGCATTTCAAAGGCGAGGCAGATCACCGGAAGAAGCCCGCCATGCGTACCGGTGATCACGTACTTGCTATGGTCAATGATTTACACGTAATCTTTGGAAAGGGTCCCGGTGGACTAGCTGTTCCGAATGACGCTGAGAATCACGCACCCATGTGGAAGAAGAAATCTATATTTTAGGACCTACCCTACTGGAAATACCTAGAGGTCCGCTCTTCGATCGACGTGATGCACGTGACGAAGAACCTTTGCGTGAACCTGCTAGGCTTCTTGGGCGTGTATGGGAAGATAAAAGATACACCTGAGGCACGAGAGGACCTGCAACGCTTGCACGAAAAAGAGGGCATGCCTCCAAAGCAGTATGAAGGTCCTGCCAGCTACGCTCTTACGAAAGAAGAGAAAGAAATATTCTTTCAATGCCTGCTCAGTATGAAGGTCCCGACTGGCTTCTCGTCGAATATAAAGGGAATAATAAATATGCCAGAGAAAAAGTTCCAGAACCTAAAGTCTCATGACTGCCACGTGATTATGACGCAACTGCTTCCGGTTGCATTGAGGGGGCTTCTACCGGAAAACGTCCGACTAGCCATTGTGAAGCTATGTGCATTCCTCAATGCAATATCTCAGAAGGTGATCGATCCAGAAATCGTACCAACGCTAAGGAGTGATGTGGCGCAATGTCTTGTCAGTTTCGAGCTGGTGTTCCCACCATCCTTCTTCAATATCATGACGCACGTCCTAGTTCATCTAGTCGACGAGATTGTCATTCTGGGGCCCGTATTGCTACACAATATGTACCCCTTTGAGAGGTTCATGGGAGTCCTAAAGAAATATATTCGTAACCGCGCTAGGCCAGGGCCATCAAACAGAGGATGTCATCGGGTTTTGTGTTGACTTCATTGCTGGCCTTAAGAAGATAGGTCTCCCTAAATTGCGGTATGAGGTGAGACTGACTAGAAAAGGCACGCTTGGAAGGGACTCAATAATATGCAGGGACGGATATTCTTGATCTCAAGCACACTACACAGTTCTACAGAACTCTACCTTGGTGACCCCGTATGTCGATGAACACAAGAACAGTCTGCGCTCCGAACACCCGGAGCAGTGCGACGACTGGATTACATGTGAACACATCAGGACTTTCAGCAGTTGGTTGGAAACACGTCTCAGAGGTGACAGCACTGTTTGTGATGAGCTGTACTTGTTGTCCAGGGGACCATCTTCGACTGTAATGATTTGGAAAGGATACGAGATAAATGGGAATACATTTTACACGATTGACCAAGATGAAAAGAGCACCAACCAAAACAGCGGTGTCCGCTTTGATGCAGCAACCGACAATGGAAATGACACATATTATGTTTACATAGCAGACATATGGGAACTTGACTACGGAGTAGATTTTAAGGTCCCTTTGTTTAAGTGCAAGTGGGTCAATCTGTCAGGAGGCGGGGTACAGGTAGACCCACAGTACGGAATGACCACAGTGGATCTGAAAAATCTTCGGTACACTGAAGAACCGTTTGTCCTAGCCAATGATGTGGCACAGGTTATCTATGTGAAGGACATGTCTACCAGACCGAGGAAAAGAAAAGATAAGGAAGCGAATACATCATACAATGAGCCAAAGCGCCACATAGTTCTTTCAGGAAAAAGGGACATCCTGGGAGTGGAGGGCAAGACAGACATGTCTGAAGAGTATGAAAAGTTTCATGAAATTCCCCCCTTCAAAGTCAAGGCTGACCCAAGCATCCTGATAAACGATGAAGATTATCCATGGTTACGGCGCAATAAGCAAACGACACAAGCAAAGAAAAAGTGAAGACTTTCTCCCGCAACTATTATGATGATAACATGCCAACTTTGTAACAGACGAGTATGATACCATTGTCCGTTTTATACATGCACATGCTATGCCAACTTTTTCAGAGTTCATTTGAAAACTATGAATTTTAAAACCTCACCAACCGAAGGGCGCTCACACCGGTTTATAAATAAAGCAACAAAGAAAACAAAAAAAGAGTTTCCAAATTTGAAAACTAATGGCACTAACAGAAAGTTTATAATTTTTCTAAAACTAAAAGCAAAAAGAATTAAAAAATAAAGCAAAAAACAACAAAAAATAAATAATGTAGAAAACAGAACAAAAAACTGAAAAAAATAAAAATAGCAACAATAAGTATTTTGTTGTAAGTAGAAACAAAATAAAATAAATAAAGCAACAAAGGAAACAAAAAAAGAGTTTTCAGATTTGAAAACTAATGGCACTAACAGAAAGTTTATAATTTTTCTAAAACTAAAAGCAAAAAGAATTAAAAAATAAAGCAAAAAACAACAAAAACTAAATAATGCAGAAAACAGAACAAAAAACTGAAAAAAAATAAAAATAGCAACAATAAGTATTTTGTTGTAAGTAGAAACAAAATAAAATAAATAAAGCAACAAAGAAAACAAAAAAAGAGTTTTCAGATTTGAAAACTAATGTCACTAACAGAAAGTTTATAATTTTGTAAAACTAAAAGCAAAAAGAATTAAAAAAAGCAAAAGACCAAAAGAAAAATAAACCAAAACCAAAATAAACTAAATAAAGCAACAAATAAAACAAAAAAACAAAAAAAATGCCACCTACTGGGCCCCCACGGCCTGAATACGACTAGAAACCCTATGGGCCAGGATTCAGGCCCGTGGAAGGCCTAGTAGGCCCACAGGCACAGATGGCAGAGTTAGGCCCGAAAGCCTGCTTTAGAGAGGAGCTCGAGAGGGGAGCCGCACCGCACCTTATAAACTGGTGCGGCTCCCTCTCAACTAGCGAGGTGGGACTAAACATTTGGCGCGGGGCAGCACAAGGCCTTTGGTCCCGGTTGGTGGCACCAACCGGGACTAAAGGGGGCCTTTGGTCCCAGTTGGTGGCACCAACCGAGACTAATGCCCCCCTTTAGTCCCGGTTGGTGCCACCAACTGGGACCAAAGGCTGCCGCTTCCCGCCCTTTGGGCTGCTGAAAATTGGCCTTTGGTCCCGGTTGGTGCCACCATCCGGGACTAAAGGGGGGCATTAGTCCCGGTTGGTTCCACGAACCGGGACTAATGCCCTTGCTATATAACCAGGACTTGTGAAAATTTCACATCTCCCTCGCCTCCCTAGCCAGTTGCCCCCGCCGCCAGGCTGCCCAAATCGCTCGCGCGCTCCTCATCATCGTCGCCGCCGCCGGCCGCCATCCCCGTCTCCCCGTGCCCCTGCCCCGCGCCCGAGCCCACGCCGGCCGCCGCCCCGTGCCCCTGCCCCATCCCCGAGCACGCACGGCCGCGCCCCTGCGCCCCGGCCCGCCCCCACCATTGTCGACGTTGTCGCCGGCGCCCGCCCCCACTGCCGCCCCTGCCTCGACGCCGCCCCTCCTCCCCGTTCGGTTCGGCTCCGGCGACCCCCTTTCCTCCCTGTCCCCTCGATCCTCTTCATATAATTTTTTTTCATATAATTTTTTTTCATATGCATATGTTGATTATATGGATGGATGGATGATGTATATATTCATTATATGGATGGTGGATGATGTATGCTTTTTTTCATATAATTTTTTAGGCAGATTTTTAGATTTTTTAGGCAGATTTTTAGAATTTTTTGTGTATGTATGTTATGTTTATATGTATGTATGTATGTTCATATGTATGTATGTTTATATGCAAAGCATACGCAAAGAAAATGTATGAATGGTCATATGCAAAGAAAAATGTATGTATGGTCATATGCAAAGAAAATGTATGTATGTATGTTCATATGAAAGAAAAATGTATGTATGTATATCTGTTTATATGTCTTTTTTTTAAAATTTTTGTTTTTTGCATTTTTATAAAAATGTATATATGTTCTCTGTGTGTATATATGTTTTATGTTCATAGATTTTTATTTGAACATTATTTAAAAAAAACAAGCAATACAAGAAGAAGAAAAAGAATGAGAGGAAAAAGGAAAAAAGAAGAGGAAGAAAGGAGAAGAAGAGGGGATAGGAAGAAGAGGAGAAATAAATAAGAAGAAGAAAAAAGAAGAAAAAGAAGAGGAGAAGAAGAAAAGAATAGAGGAGAAGAAGAAAAAATAGAATTTTTCTATTTTTTTCTTCTTCTCCTCTATTCTTTTCTTCTTCTCCTCTTTTTTTTCTTCTTTTTTTCTTCTTCTTCTTCCTTCTTCCTTCTTCCTCTTTTCTTCCTTTTCCTTATTTTCCTTTCTCGAGGGATAAGAAGAAAAGAAGAGGAGAAGAAGAAAGAAAGGAATAGAGGAGAAAGAAGGAACTTTGACACGAGGGGGGGGGGTACCGATACCCCCTCCCCGATAACATTATTTTCCCATGTATATGTATGTTGCGTCGTTGTCGATATAACGAGGGTGTCGAGGATCGCCGAGGGGTCGAGGGTCGGGAACTAGGGTAGAGGGTCGAGGGTCGTTAAGGGGTCAAGGGTCGAAGGTTTCAGGGTCGAGGGTTCCTATAGTGTCAAAGTATTGAAGAAATCCAATAGCTTGTGGGCGTCGATGCCCACGTCACTTGTGGGACATAGATGTACTGTTCAACGCCGACCCCCTCCCGATAGCTTCAACACGTGGGGGGGGGGGGTGGTCGATATTACCCCCTCCTAGCTTGAAGCGTCCTCGAGGCCACCCCCTAACCCTTGAAGCATTGTCGAGGCCACCCCAAACCCTAGAGAAGCAGCGTCGAGGCCACTAATATGATTCCTTATTGTGATTAGCTAGCTAGTTCTATGTTTGCCACTAATATATCCATATCTGTCATGTTTGAATAATAATTGCCATGTTGTAAATATTTGTAAAAACTATGGACACCCCCCGAGACGAAGCACAAGAAGCGTTGTTGAGGGACATAATCGCAGAAGGAAGTGATGCCCTCTCCTCGATGTTTCTCAACGACAACGATGGTCTGGAAGGAGAGGGTGAAGAAGCAGCTGGCCCTCTCCTCATTGATTTACATGGCTCCGATGACCCAATGCCGGTGCAAGAAGGAGAGGGTGAAGAAGTAGACCGTGAGGACGGCTCCGATGATCACCAAACCGAGTCCGGCCAGGTATATATATTAGTTAAGCCTGTGCTGACTAGCTAATTGATGCATTCATTGTTTTGGTATGTACACATATTAATTAACTCTCGTCTTTGTTCTTTTTTCTAGCCCTCCGGATCGAGCACAACTTCGGTAAAGAGACGAGGCCCGAAGAAAAAGTTGAGCTCAGATGAAAAGTTTGAGATCATACAAATCGCGCGCGACGGCCAACCGATTGAACCCTACCGGACAAAGAAGGCATTTGTTGCTCAGTGTGGGGTTCTGGTTAGGGACAAGATCCCGATCAGCATCCAGCAATGGTATAAGCCTAAGAACGAAGACCCGGAGGTGTCTTATGTCAATGAGATGCAGAAAGAGAATCTTTGGACTGAGCTGAAGTCAAATTTCACCCTACCGCCGGAGGATGATCCGGAGAAGCCAGTTATAGAGCCATTAATCAAGTCTTTTGCTCTGAGAAAGATGGCAGACCTATTCAGGAATTGGAAGGAAGACCTCAATAGGTATGTCGAAAAAAATGAGACACCAGAATTCATTGGCAAATATGAGAAGATCAGAGATGACTGGCCCGCATTTGTGGCCCACAAGACATCGGAAAAGAGTAAAAAAATGTCGGCGACAAACAAGAGAAATGCTGAGAAGAAGAAGCTTCACCATCGCACGGGGTCAGGTGGCTACCTCGTAGCCCAGCCTAAGTGGGCCAAGGCTGAGAATGATCTGCTTGATAAAGGGATCGAACCAGAGACAATGAACTGGCCAGAACGTTGCCGGACTTGGTTCTTTGGGGCCGGCGGATCCTTGGACCCTATAACAGGGAAGTGCATTTGGACGGAGGAACAATTGGACATACCAGTCAAGAAGCTTCAGCAATATATCGAAGCAGCGCAGCAAGGGACGTTCGTTCCAGACAGGGAGAAGGACGAGCTCACAATGGCCCTCGGCAATCCTAAGCACCCTGGACTGACACGAGGCACGCCAGGCTCCGTTTCGTGGAAGGCTGGATTTCCGGACGCAGGGGGTTACAAAACCCACGAGAGGAGGAAGAAACTGGAGCAGAGCCAACTGCAGTCGCTGCACGAAAGGGTAATGGGGCTAGAGGAACGAGAAGCAGATCGCAGCAAACGACCTGCCGAAGCTTCCCCCGAAGCTACCCCGCCATCTCAGCGGAAAAGCAGCGTGGCTTCCACCGAGCTACTTCAGCCAGAGCATGCCTTGACGGCTCCTGCCAGCTATCCCGTGGATGCTATCACGGATGCTGAAAATTGCCACCTTATGGCGCAATGGAGCAATTTGAAGGTCAAGGCGGATGTTGGCTCTGTTTATCCTACTAAACCCGACTCAACTTTTCACTGCCGGCCGATTCCAGAAGGATATGCTAAGGTGATGGTCGATGAAATAACGGAGGGATTTGAGAACCTCCGGCTTGACCACCCTACCGGTGAAGGGGAGTATCGGCTGGGTTCTGCTCTGAAGACTCCATGCCTATGGCGGAAGGATCTCATCAACCTTCCGAACTGGACGCCTCCGCCTCCTCCTCCTCCTCCGGCGAGTCAGGGCACTCCGCCTCCTCCACCGACGAGTGACGATCAGGGCACTCGGCCCGCTCCTTCTCCGGCACGTGGCAGCACTCCGCCTCCTTCTCCGCCTGCACCGGCGCGCCCGAGCAGCCAGCCTCCTCCTTCTCCGCCTCGTCAGCAAGGGCGGAAGAGACCCGCCACCGCTCCGGCTTCTACGACGCGTCGCAGTCCTTCTCCTCCACCTCGTAAGCAAGGAAAGAAGACATCCGCTCCGTCTACTTTGCCGGCGTCTAGCAGTACAGCCAAAGGCGGGAGGAGATACAGATTTGGTCCTTCTCTGAAGACTCCAGAGAAGTTACCGTACGAGAGGAGCAAGGAGGAAAACGCGAAGATCGCGCAGACCGAAGTGGATGACTGGTTTCAAGGGTTGAAAGCAAAGAGACATCCACCTCCGGAGGAGAAGGTAGATCCGGTGAAAGGGAAGCGCACTCTGGCTGCCCTGACAAAACCACCCAAGTCTCCGCCGAAAGGCAACTATGAGCGCATTATTGGAAAGGCATTTGCCGAAGCGGAGAGGTCGGGAAGTACTAAAAGTGATCAAAGGATGAAAGAACGACGAGCTGGGAAACAAATTGCCCAGCTCGGCGAACAAGCGAAGCAATCGTGCCCCCCGCTCAAGGTGCCTGCTAGCGACATCGTCGATCCGAGGATGGTGCCCGGTTATGGCAATCCTGGAAATTACCTGCCCGACGATGTACATTATGATATCTTGGAGGTGCAGATACAAAGATACGAGTACGGGAAGCCTCTCGTCAAAGATGAAAGTTCTCTATCAACGATGATGCGAAGATTGCATGATTGGTACATGAAAACCTGCAAAGAGTCTGAGGGGAGGAATACTTTGTATATGAGAGTTAAAAAGGAGCATGACCTCCTTGGAATTGAACTGTTGCCTATTCCATTTGAGGAGTTCTATCAGTTTTTCAATCAATTGGCCATCGATAAAGCAACGGTCACCTCCTACTGTCTGTAAGTAGTACTACTTCCGTCATTAAGTCTCTCTATATAACTCAGCCCTTTCATTTGCATGTATTTATAATTATCCTCACTATATTATGTAGATTGAAGATTGCCGAATTGAAGAAAAGACAAGTGGGAGATATTGTGTTCATTAACATGTATCTCATAGATGCAACTGAGGTTCAATATCGTGCCCAAGAAACCGAGGCCAACTTGCTACGATCGTTGGAAATAAATGAACACAAAGATATAATACTCTTTCCTTACAACTTCAAGTGAGTGTTACTGTCTTGTGGCATATTCGGTTTCCTTATTAGTCCAGGTTATAGTAATGTAATATTGATGAGTTATGCATGTGTGCGCAGCTACCACTATATTCTCCTAGAGATTAAGCTTGAGAAGGGAGTAGTAACTGTCTTAGACTCCAAGCGAAAAGATCCCAAGGAGTATGCGGACATGACTGAAATGCTCGAGAAGTAAGTTAAATCGATCATTATCCACCATATCAGCAACTTTGTTCATTTCTGATATCAAGTAATTGTTTTCTTTGTATGGTAGGGCTTGGAGAAAATTCACCAAAAAAGCTCCGGGACTACCGAAGAAGCTGCAATTTAGGCACCCGAAAGTAAGTACTATATAGTAGCATATTCCAGGCATCTCCTAGTGATTCAAGCGCTAGTTTCATCAATACCATTTAGCATGCTTGCTAATTATCAGTTTGATTGACCTCTATTTCTTGTAAAGTGGTTGTGGCAGGAACAAGGGAATGATTTCTGTGGATACTACATTTGCGAGTCCATCCGCCACACGACCTGTGAGCGGGGCTACTCCGACAAACAATATGAAGTGCGTAAATAACAATATTCACAATTTTATTTTATTACCATCATTTGTGTTGAGTTTCATTCATTCATATATATATATATATATATATATATATATATATATATATATATGTATGTATGTATTGACCCCCTTCTTAAAATTAGATGTTTCGGATGCGGGATGAACTCCTAGCACCAGATCGCATGCGAGCAATTCAAGAGGAATTGGCGGCATTCTTTCTTGACCACGTGATCGCTGAAGACGGAGAATACTATGTGGACCACGCGTCCGTATTTTAGGAGATTATATATTTGTAAAAGATAATTATTGTATATATGTAGCCGGTAGTGTCGGATAGATATACGAGAACTTGTTTGTTCGACCAATCTCTCGGAGAAGGAGAGGTGGTCGATATCACTTCTCTCTGTATGCATATATGTTCATGACGATCTTCTGTTTGCTTACTAGCTAGCTAGCGTGTCTAGCTAGTCCTCTCTATACGTATGTATGTATGGTACGTAGCGTCGACCAAGCACGGACAAAAGAGAGGACACTTCTCTCTATTAATTAGCTAGCTATAGCACAATATATGAAACACCTAAATTAACCCCCCAACCCCCCCCCCCTTTCAAAAAAACAAAAACCACAGCCACATAAACGCTTACGCGTGGATGCCTATTGGTCCCGGTTGGTGCCACCAACCGGGACCAAAGGCCCTCCTGCCTGGGCTGAGGGGACAGGCCACGTGGAGGCCCTTCTGTCCCAGTTCTGGATCGAACCGGGACTAAAGGGGTCAGGGCATTAGTACCGACCCTTTAGTCCCGGCTCATGAACCGGGACTAAAGGCCCTCACCAATCGGGACAATAGGCCCTTTTTCTACTAGTGTGCAAGCAGTCCTTGAAAAGATGTTGAAGCACTTGCCGACGGAGGTAGCGGAGGCAGAGGCTGCGGAGGAGCCAGCGACATAGTGATGAGGGGGGAGTCATGGACAACTTGTTTGGGTGGGCAAAATTTACACGGACCATAACTTTTAAGATTGAGTGCATGTAAAAGCTAATGAACATTTCATTATGTTTTGGTTGTAAAGATTGTATATGGATGCACTTTTATTTGCTCATAACATTTCTATTAATCAATATTTGCATTTTCCTTAATTTGCTGTCATTTTTAATTTCATGAACATTTTTTAAAACTCATGAATTATCCAAAAATTAATATTTTTTTCAAAATACGTGACCATTTGAAACATTTTTTTAACAGATTTCATGAACATTTACAAATTTAATGGACACTGCACAATCAAATAATCTCAGAGGGTGGGATCCTTCCTCACCTAATTCCAATTATAAACCTCCATCCCACCCCGTACCCCCCTTGGCCCGTAATCCCCCGTAGTTGTAGCAAAACTCACATGACAGGCAGGAAAGAGCAAAAAGCTGAAACGGCTCCTCAGCTGAAATGGTTGATTTGTACCCTTGTGAGCTGAAACTTTTCCTCTATCTGGATCATTCAGTTTATGTCAAGATTCGTCATATCCACAAGTGTCGCAGACACGGAAAAGCAGAAAGCTGAAACAACTCCTCAGCCAAAACTTTGCAGATCAACTGTACACAAGTGTCACTCGTTGTATAATTTTTTTAATGAAACATGAGTTCATCAAATTTCAAATTCTGGATGAATTGTATCTTTTTTAAAAATTTATGTTGCGCAAAAAAGGATTCGAGTCTTGGAAACAGTCTCTTGCCGAAATGTATGAAAAGGCTGTGCACTATAGACCCAAAGTGGTCGGACTCTTTCACGGACCCTGCGCAAGCAGGAGCTATATGCACTGGGCTTCCCCTTTTTATGTTGCGCTAAAAAATCCAAAACATTTCTGCATATGATGGTACTTGTGCGATGTTGATCTGCAAAGTTTTAAGCACAAACTAGATCATTGATGGCGCGCGTTGCCGCACCCGTCCATTTTGAATGTAATATGATAGGGTTAGAAATTTATGTACAACATAGAGTTCTTGTTTATTTTGAAATGAGAGAGTGCAGACTATAAGTTCCATCACATCTCCATTGGCCTTGTTCTTGGACTTATTTGTTTGCATTGCACATGGACCCCAACACAAACCTTCATGTCGCATGTTGGCTTGCCCATTTATCCATATAATCTATCTTTTCAGGATTTAATTGACCAAGGAGCAAGAATAAATAGGTGTTACGGGAAGACAATTTCCTGGCAGATTTGTGACGAAATACATAGTTTTGAACTCAAATAAAACTAATGAATCAAATATATATATATATATATATATATATATATGTGTGTGTGTGTGTGTGTGTGTGTGTGTGTGTGTGTGTGTGTGTGTGTGTGTGTGTGTGTGTGTGTGTGTGTGTGTGTGTGTGTGTGTGTGTGTGAAAATGTAAGTGAGAATGAAAGCATCAAACCAGAGTAATCTTCCTCCAAAAGCACCTAAATTTGGCTGTACAATGATATTCTACGAAGTAACTACAGTAGGAGAGGCATTTAGAAGTGTACCGGAATAATCGCATGTGTATTGTGGACCAACAGAGAATGCTAGTGAGGTCTGAAACAACTATCCTAGTTTCTTCAACAGATCATGACTATGCATGCGTAGTGGAAGTGCTAGAAATTTTGCCAGCAGAGAATATAGTTGTTAATCAAGAATAATTGAAACTTGATGCATGCAAAATATAGCTGGCAGATTGAAAAATGGCATTGGTATTAAAGAGAAGACAGGGGACAAAAAACACTCCATAGATAGATAGTATACGATACATCAGCGACACCAGTTATATATTTTTCAGTAAAATGACAAACAAAGATGTATCTTAGTTACATGGCATAGCTAGTTTTGGCAGAAAAATAGTAACATCTCTAATCCTGCATCTGCAAGGCTGAAGTGCTCCTTGTGTAACTGAAAATGCTATCATCATTCAACAAACTAACAACAATATAAAGTCCACTCTAATAACACAGATAGCTCCATGAATGCAAACCTCCATTATCACATATTCTGCAACAGACAACCTTAAAGAAAGAGAAGACAAATATATTCATATATTTTCAAGTCTCCACCAGCACAACTGATAATACAAATAATGGCATTCCAATGTACTTCATAAAAAGTAAAAAAAATACAAAATGCTAGTCCAGGAACTTTTCTTTACGCTTCCCCCTTTTTCTTTTCATTAATTAAAAAAGGGAAATGCAATCCATGTAGAAAAGAGAGACCACATTGACAGAATTTAATTATAAATAGCAAATAACCACCGAACCAAATAGTATTGGGTTGGGATTTAATTAAAGAGGTTGCCAGATCAGGAACGACAAAGGCAAGAGATAGGTTGAGATTTACCATGTCTCAAAAATCATTAAGATCACCCACGCCCATCTCCTCTCCGAAAGTTGGCATTGAGAGAAATGTGATACATCACATGATTTAGAATAAAATTCTACTTATATATTAAATAAATTCTTTCATTACAGAAGGAACGCCGTGCTAACACAGGGAATTAGACAGAACTGGAACATTTGCATTTAGCTATCCCTTTTTTTCAGTTGATGCTCAAAACTAACAGTAACACGAGCCATGTCTGATCAATAGTTGCGTCTTATCATGATTCATGAACCATGTATATTCTATTAATTCTGATTCCTTCTAGTTGATAAATGATAGCACTAGGAAGAACAGAAACAAAGGCAGGCTTAATTTTGTACTTGTAAATAGTACCAGTGTCTTACCAAAGCAAACAATCTGTATTCCATGAACATGGGTTCATGCCTAATTAGCTTTAAGAAGGATGTACCTGCATTATCACCCTCCTATAGTATACAGATAGTAGAAAATATGAATAGCTAATAATGCGTAAATGGTTGTTTCCGATTTACTAAAAACATTCTTGTAGCGTCCACAATAGGAGCCTCTGGTTCACTTGTTCGCATTGTTGTCATGTGGCCCTTGCCTTCTTGACCATCAACATCAAGAGGTTCACGCATCCTGAGGAAGGCCATCACCCAAGCCCTGCAAAATCAAATAAACATATCACCACCGATCGGATGGTGGATGCACGTGTGAACACATCGCCCACATCGGCTCAACCGGCTTGCCTATCCACCCGCAACATGTGATTGCATCTACAATATTTTCTTTTGCCCACGGCTCACCAGTTCGTAGCTCGGCTAGTATCTTCCACAGGTGCTTGGAGCAAAGGTCCTAGTCCGCTTCATAAATTAAAACTTGGAGAAGGTATTTCATGTACGCAGCACCGAAAAAATGACCATGAAGACATTCTTCCTAACTTTTTCTAGTTGGTTCATTCCATACTATTAACAAAACAAAATGATTCCATTACAAAATTTTGAGCAAAGTGAACATAGCAGAAGACGCCGAAGAGGATACTGGCATGATGTTACTACAAGTCTACAACTGAATAGAGCATATCACCGTTATATTTTGTAACACCCTATTACCTATTAATAGACGCCATTGCAAAATTATGAGAAGGATCTACCATACCTGAACATTAGCTTCCTCCCTAATATCTCATTTGCATCATCGCACAATCTTTTTACCTGCAACTGGCTTAATCAGTAGAGAAGAGAACTCATGGATTCCATGAAATATTTGTAGGGGTTGAGTGAAATACCTGGAGGAGCAAATCTGCATGAGTAGATTATTACCTTGGAGGAGGGGATTTGACATCAACTTCCATTGGAGGAGAGGACATCACCAGCGGTCATGACCAGCATATGAGCACATCCATCGTTGATGGTGCCTGCTGAGGTCGTAAGGGCGGGAACGCCTGCATGACGGGGAGGAATACATTGGCAGCTGGGAAGTCCCCGCCTTGCTCCAGCTCGACTCGTCTTCCCATCCCCCCGTCATCATCCTCTCATCTTTGTCACACCTTCGACCTTCATGGAACAATGGGACAGGGAGGCGCCATGGGGAGGTAGCACATGGAACTGGAGGGAAAAAAAGGAGGGACAATGAAGGAGAGGGTTGCGCAAATCATTAGGTGTAGAGCGAACAAGAGGAGGGAAGGGCGCCGCTGCGTGAGATCCCTTTGGCGGCGGCGGCGGCGGCGGTATCGGGGAAGGGGATGAGGCACTGCCAGAATAGGTTGGAAGCCTGCAATGCCAAAGGGATGGAGGCCCAGTTAACCACAGACTTCAGTTTTTTCTCCCGGAGTAGCTTCCCTTAAGGACGAGTGGCCCAGTTCGCAAAGTTGAGTTGATCAAACGGCTAGGGATGTCCGAACAGTGAGATCTAAAGGCCAAAATCGCTGATGGCCTGAGAGGGCTGGGAGGGTGCTCAGTTTTAATATATCTAAATGTTCCCTTTTTATCAACCGGACATCCTCTTGCCATTAATTGCTCAACTGAAAGATAACATTAACAAAGTTCTTTTGTTTGAGAGAAACAAAAAAATATATGTTTTCTTGCATTAACTTTGATGCAAGAATAGACTGTGAGGACACTCCTTTGCCACTTTGTAATTCTGCCCGCCCCCTGGTTCTATTCTATGATCCCCTTTCCTGCTGATTCCCGTATTCAAATTTTTGTAGTATTGAACCTCGCTATTATTACTGGCTGTAACACCTAGAGAGGAAGTTTTGTGTGACCAAAAACTTAGGTCGCCTGGAGAACAGAGCTCCATGTTTTGTATTGCAATAGGCCAATCCTCCCTCTATCTAGTTGACTGTACAATGCATCCAAATGGAATCGCGCTTGGGAGAAGATGCGACCAGATCCGGTTTGGCCGCCAATTGAGTCTGAGTCTCTCACTGACTTACTAGATTAACTAACCCCTAGATCTATCGTGCATCGAGTTAAAACTCAGAAGAAGCCTACTAATTCAACGGTTAGGCCCGTCCCAATGTTCCACTGTGGACAGATGCTAAGCATGTTACATACGGCTACTCATAGTGGAAAGTATCATATAATATTATCATGCATATGATACTAGTGTACGATACTATCTTCATAGTGCATAGTATCATAGATGATTTTATTTATGACCATGCATTACACAAAGTATCTACCTATGTAAGTCTAACCCTCTCTCTTCTTTAATTCTCTGCCATATCAGCTAAGGATGACAATTTTACCCACGGGTACTGTGCCCGCATGGGCAAGGTATGGGCACATTTTTATACTCATGGGTAGTACCCATACCTTACTCATTAAATCATGGGTAGCGTACGTGTATAGCCTTGTACCCGCGGGTATAACCATATCCTGCCCGTTTGGGAACTAATGTTAAGTTGTCATCAATTAGCCATTAATTTGTCATGTGACTCGTCTACTCCTATTGACTTAAAAGTATATTGTGATTTTTATATTTTGATATTGGTAATCTACTCACTACCTGTTATTGAGTTGAGATAATTGATTTTTTGGTCAAATATGCTATCAATGAGCACAAAATTGTGAACAACTTGTGTACTATTTGTTCTACCCGCTGGGTACCCAATGGGTATGGGTACCTGTCAGGTATGGGTGTCGGTAAAGTTTTATACCCATGAGTACGGGTATGAGTAGAATTTTGTACCCACTGACTATACAGGTATGGGTATGGTATTGCTCTACCCTGTCCATAACCTATCCACAGGACCGGCCCTAATGGGGGGAAGGGGGGCGGGCCGCCCCAGGCCCCCGAAATAGAGGGGCCCCCACGTACGTGTGCTCTCTGTACCAGGCCCATGAGGAAAAAAAACTGATTCTAGGCTAGTTTTGATGCAACAGACCATGTAGCGTACAACGAACATTACCTGTGGGAAAGTAAATTACCGATTCGCTAGATTGGTGGAACTTCCATTTCCCTCGCGTAGGTCTGCGCATGACGACACGAGCGATCGACCTAGCGACATATCACACACGACTCATCATGTCTCAGAAGCCCTAGGGCAACCCCGCCGCTGACACATCCTCCTCCCGCGAAGGCCTCCCCCGTTGATTTCTCCTCCAATGATGGATCAGGTAATTCATGTTCATCGCCATGGACAGGAGTAACAACACCATCGGCCCTGGCAGGCAATTTTGAACTACAAAGATCAGGTTAGCATCTTCCTGATGCATCATCCAACGGAGCTAGCTAGATTGATGTGTGACTAGTTAGTGGCAGAATTATTAGATCTAGTGAATTAGCGGAGAAGAGTAGGACGTAGTTGTCCTTCTGACTAACTTTTTTAGGGCAATCCTTCTGACTAACTAATCTGGTTGTGTTGGAGATCAGTGAAAGACAAGGGGAGAGGATGTCTAGAATCCATGGAATGATGATGATAGCCAAGCTGAAATTAATTGGAGGATTCGATTCAATATGATAAGGTGGCGACATTAATTATTAGTGTTGCAAATTATAGTTATTCTACCCGCGTGCCACCAGGAGTAGTTCAAATTACTTTCTGTTTGCCAAACTATGAAATATGGTACAATGCATGGAACTTCCCTGTCAAAATCATAGAAAAGTGAGAAATAATTAATATAATAATATATAATTAGATTTTGGAACTAGGTCGACCAGCTGGTTTTGCCCTCGATGATAAAAAAATTAAGAACATTTTGTGTTTAAAATTTACCTAAACATGCACATATTAATTTGAATTTTGTATATATAAAGGGCCCCCGACTATATTTCCGCCGCGGGCCCCTGAAATTTCAGGACCGGCCCTGCCTATCCATTGCCATCCATCAGCATGTTTGCTATTCTCGAGTGCATGATACTGGCTAAGATACCCCCACTATGGTCAGCCTAAGCGAAAAAATAACATGGCACAACAATTAAGAAGAGATAGCACTTTGGTAATCCCAGAAAGAATCAATACCAAGTACGTAAACCTAGGCAAACCATTTAAATGAAAGAAGCTGGCCAATGTATGACCGAGTTTAAGTGCTAAATCATTAAATAAAGTAAGTTTAGCAACAACAAGCTAAGGCTTGTCGTAATGGTAGTATCATAGTTAGTGTGATGCACGTCAAATTTTGATGAGGTGTCATAGAATTAAATGAAGAAAGAGAGGGTTGAGTATCATATATATCATGATATCGTATCATAATAAATGCTATGCTAGTACGTATGTGTCATGCATGGCAATAATTCAAGTACTACATGATACAAATATATGATTTTATGCATTAGGGAGGCAGTATCATATGCATATGATACTTCTCATTACAACCAGTTTAAGCACCTATGCATTGGGGAGTGATTTGCTAAGTTATTTAATACATTTAACACTTCATCTAAGCACCTTTACATTGAAGCAGGCACGTGACCATATCAAAGGGTAGAATACACTTCTCTCTACATGAAGCATGCAGTGGTAAAGCGCCACGCCTTCGCCTCCGTGTTCATCGAGATCTGTCCACCGGACGGTGCTATATAGAGACCGGCGTGTCACAAGCTTCACAAGACAACAGTACACAGCACAGCTAGCAAATATTTGCCCTCTAGCGGTGACCATGGAGAGAAGCGTCGCCCACATCATGTTGGTGCTTTCACTCGGGGCGGCCCTCGTCGTCGCCGGCCGCCCCGCCGGTGCCTCCGACGAGGTGGCCGCCATTCGCCTCTCGAGCGACGGCCAAGGTGAGGCCCTCGGGCATGCCACTGTCAGATCGATATACGACCGAGTATGAGATTATAACTTAGACAGTTCGTACATACATACCCTCCATTGATATGATCTCTTGACCATGTGGTACACAGGTCTTGGCGCTGATGCAACAGCACTTGGGGCGCCCATGAAGAAGGTCCTGGAGGAGGATGAGAGGCCGTGGGCATGCTGCGACGACACCCACTGCCTGAGGGTGCTCCCGAGGGCCTGCCTCTGTCGCGACACGGTGGCGCAGTGCGCCAGCGCGTCCCAGCACTGCGACGAGGTCAGCCCTGGCCGCTACGTTTGCCTGGATATACACGAAGGCTGGCCCGGCCCAAAGTGCACGCACCAAGTGGACGTCGCCGGCGCCGGTAACTAGCTACCATAGCTAGCTAGCATGGCACGTACGCGTACGTTTCGGCGTGCCCTCTCTGTTGGCTTATTGCTCCATGATCCACACAGTAGTCCCAGTGCCTATTTATGTACTAGTTCAACCTCAATCACTTATCATGTGTAACAATAAAAATAAGTGTATGTACCGTGCTGATGGATCACAACTACCAAAGTGCGAAATACACACACACTCACACTAACCCTATAAATGCATGCACACACCTTAACCCTATGAGAACATCCGATAGACTGAGCCAGCAGATCATGACATTATTGAAGACGCCACATAGTTGACCAGCATGCGACAGCCAAAAGAGTAACAGTAGAAACCTGAACTAAATCCATCAAAATGCGACCACTCATGCTAAGCCTATGACTTTAACCGGGATGGTCAGGTTTCGCCAAAAGAAACCTAGCCATCTGAACTATGCTCACTTCACACACGTACTTACCTATACACACGATTGTGCCTTGATTCTTGCGCTTCTCCGAGCATCCGGCCTTCGTCGACATTGGCGCACTAGGACGAAGAGGTTCGGGGAGGCAGGAGCACCAGCACCAGAGATGCATTCGTGCTTGTGGGCATATTTAGAGGGAACCTAGGATCCGGCCTTCGTCGACATTGGCGCACTAGGACGAAGAGGTTCGGGGAGGCAGGAGCCCCAGCACCAGAGATGCATTCGTGCTTGTGGGCATATTTAGAGGGAAGTCTTGGGGTTGACACAAGGAGGAGGACGGTGGCATACCCTGTCTTTTGGCCTTAGGTTTTCTCTCATGACATGTTCCTATTCTCAACCATGGAGGTCACCGGCGCAACTTGCCAGTGAAGGTCGTCATTGCGTTGGCGGTACAAAAAGAAGGCGGCTATCAACGGCAGGGAATCTAGGAGTGGTGGTTTGTGACATTGGATCTAGTGAAATATCTTTTGTGTCCTGACAAGCAGCTCTATGGTCATCCTGTGGCGGCCGAACAATCTAGACCAGGAGGATTACCGTGATAGATAGAATATGGGGAGGTGAGGTGGGATTTTGCATGCAGGGGTATGTTCAATGATCTATATGACAATTTTAGTTTACATTTCATGCATATAAAACATGTTATGCAATGAATCCAATATATTTTCATGCTCCTTCATAATAGTTGATTAAAATGGAACTGAAATATGTGTCACTATGAAACGGCATCATCTACAACATAAAAAAAACTGTTATCTTCCTTACCAAGAGACCATTTCTTAGTTAACAAACATAAAACAATCTGTTTATTTATTTCTTGCTCTTTTAACTCGGTAATCATCCTAGGTATCGTTGTACTACATGCATGCCCTAAGAGGGAGAATGTCGGTAGAAGCATGTAATAGTTGTAGTTAGAATTATGTATTTCATTTTATGTATAAAACACAAAATAGTAGTATATAACTGTTTTTTTTGGCGAATACACAAGGCTTGTGTATCATTTCATTGCCAAAAGGAATAGAATGAGTACAGCGGGGGTAAAACACACTACACGAACGCATGTAGGCGTGAACATGGTGCCCGAAGCAAAAAGACAAGGGATGCTCGGCCCGAACAAAGAAACAACGTAGGTAGAACCCACCCAACCCAAACCAAGAGCGACAATGTCGAACCAACAATAAGCCTTAACCGCCAAGCCCACAACGGGGACACCGCGAGCAAGCAAGATGGCGCCTTCAAGAAGGAAGACAAAGCCGATACGTCTTCGCCATCCGGTCTGGAGCAGCCGGACCTAGGGTTTCCCCGAGCTCGAATAAGGGCGTAGCTGGAGGCCATCGCAGCGCCTTCAAGAAGGAAATACGACACCCGCAGGCGCCGCCGCTGCCAGCATCGGCAAGAAGAGCAGAGATTTCTCTCCAGCCTGAAGTTAAGCAATCCCATAGCCGATGGGTATGGAATCTTGGATGAAGAAGCCAACGCCGACCAAAATCACCAGGCTGGAAGGGGGGTAGGTAGGGCTGCACCTGCCATCGGAGGGTGGCACCGCCTCCTCGCCAACGAGGATCAGATCTGGCGAAAAGGAGGAGGCTTTAAGGCATACAAGGTAGGTTCAGCGACGAAGCAAAGACCACCTCGAGGGGAGACATGCAAGCTCAGATTGGAGAGACGTAGATCTGAGCTTCTGTGGCCGTAGCCGTCGGGACATCGGTGAGCCAAGCGAGCTGGAAGGGACGCTGCCACTAGTCGTCAAGGCCGTAGCCCGCCCGACGGGGAACGTCGGCAAGCCTCGGATGCCGAAAATGTTGGTACGAGGCCGCCGGGGCCGGAGCAGCGCCGGCAGGGCCCGTCGCGGGGTGCCCCGCGCCTACTACTACCATTGAAGACTTGCCACAGCCACACAAGAGCCAGCACCTTAACTCGACGAGGAAGTGTCGTCGGAGGAGGGGCAGGGGCACCTGCACGAGGCAGGCCATGCACATCCCGCAACCCAACGCAAGTCCCAGGCCCAGGGATGGGTGCCCATGGCCGCGGCCAAGGCATGACGCATCCCTCGCTAGACTGGTTGGGGTGGGGGCAGCAGCAGGAGGGGGGAGGGTGCCCGCGACCGCCATGGATGGAGCACGGCCAGGGGGAGGCTTGAGACGCGCAGAGGGGGCATGCCGACGAGGGAAGGCCGGATACGGCCACACAGCGAGGCCAGGATGCACTCGCAGCCCTGTCGGACCAATAGGCAGCCGCCACGGGGAGGGGGAGGGGTGGCGCTGGGTGGTGGTGGAGTGCGCTAGGAGCTAGATCCGTCCCGCTGCCACCTTCATGGGGTCTGGCGCGGCTTTGCTAGCCGGCCCTCCGATGGCGGCGATGTGGGGGAGGGTGCCAGAGGTGAGTGCTAGTGGCGGCGGCTAGGGTTCCCCGTGTCGCCAGAGCAGGGCAACGCGGGGGACACGAGGAATAAATGTCTACCCCCAAAATAGAATATAACTGTTGAAAAGTCACTTTGGCAGTGAGCGTTGTATTTTGAATTTTGAAACTTGTCTACATGTATAAATTAAACATGTGTTCCAAAATTCATGTGAGTTTTCTGCCAAGTTTCATATTCTAATTTACAATACTATGTGAAACAGGTTCTGAAGATTTGCGAAAAAGTTTTACATACCAAAAGGATCCTGTAGTGTTTCGCTTTTCCTTTGGGGGTACTGTTCCAAAAATTTGGGGTATTCAAATGGTTCAATAAATTTAGTGTTTGGGGTACTACTCCTAGCTGGGGAAAGATTAGTATAGGTTCTCACATTAGACAAGATAAACCACAAAATTTCATATTCAGGCATTCTGAAAGATCCTTAAATTATTTGACAACATACCTACGGAGTATGTCTACAACTCCGGAAAAAAATCAGCTTAAAACTCGATGTATAGTTACAGATTCAAAAAGATAAATTTGCATGTGAATAGCGGGAGCTGGTGAATAATGTTTTGACACTGTTCACATCTGATTTTGTCCTTTTCTTTTCTATTAGTATAGGTTGATTTTGGAGCTCAAACTTTTTGAGGGACACAAAAAATTGATTTATGTCTGCAATTTTTTACAGTGTTTGAACATGTTTTGCACCCCCCTATCAGTGGCGAAGACAAGTCTAGGACAATTAGGGCTATAGCCCTGCGCCAAGTACCAATGTCTTATAGTTAGAAACGGGGGGAGTAGTACTGATTTTTTTTAAAGCTCGTACTAGAGGACTCATGAAAGAACTGTTTTGTCTAATGGTTTTTTTTGGAAAAATGGAGACGCTCATAACATGGACCCACACTAATTTCATGAACACATACAAGTAAACTTTATCTTTATGAGCACTTCTAAAAGACTAAGCCTGCGATTTTTCAAGATTGACCGAGTCATCACATATATCTCGTAGTCGTGACATGGTCACTGTATATATCGTTAGTTTGAGCTATGTTTTAAATGTCTTAACGCAACATTATTTTGACTGTGCACATTAAGTATGCGAATCTAAGGGTATCTTCAACCCTGACCAGCAAACTGGACATCACATTCTCCGCGGACAGGGGCGATCAGTCGGCGGACACAGATATGGGAGCCGGCCATCCAGAATGCGCATACATTTTAAATCGCATTTTAACTAATTAACCAGACGAAATTCATCAAACATGATGGAGCACAAACCATCCATACACAACATACAAATAAGTCTAGTACAACAATAGTTCAAATTCAACTAGATTAACCGAATGTTCAATAAGTTTTGCATGAACGGATCATGTCATCCCACGCATACTACCCTTGAGCTTCATCCAACATTGTATGTGCGTAAATAATCTGTCCTCTATCCTGTGGTATACCACGTATAGGCTACACAATATGTAAAGGAACATTAAGTGAATGAATGAATCAATTAACAAGTTGAAGAAGAAGAAGAAGAAACAAAACTTACGATCTCATCGACTGCCATGCGTAATGGCCACCTTGCCTCCAGCCTATCAATCGCGCCACCGAACTTGGCTACAGTGGCATCGATGACGTACCATCGATACGCTAATGACTTCACATTGCGTTCATGGATGACGTGCACGTCGTATGTCGCAATGTGTTTTCGCGCGTGAAACGCCTTATGCACGCACTGCCAGAAGATCCCCCTTCTGCTTCTGCCTAAGAAATCCGCAGATACGACCAACCACGCATCAGACAACTACTTATTCTCCATGCTCGAGTACCCCCCCCCCTCCCCATCCTTCGTACTCTAAAAACGACATGATGTTCGAAAATAAGCTTCATGGCAGTTGGCCGAACACATGGCCATGGACATCGTCGAATGGGGGGGGGGGGGGCGACGTACCTGGCTGTTGATAGATCCGGGGTGGGCAGCGCCATAGTATAAGGCGAGCGGGCACGGTGGGTGGTGGTTGCGGAGCGTCCGAGAATGCCTGGGTGATGGCCGGAGAGGTACAGCGACGACGTCGGAGGAGAAGGGCGCGGATGCATAGCAAGGCTGCAGCCTCGAGCATGTCGGAGTCCTACATGGCTGCTGTCCAGACTGCCGCAACCTCAACTTTGCTTCCAATTTGCGGAAAAAATTATATTTGGACCGCTCGGCATACTGATATAGACCATGTTGGATGACAAAACACATCCAAACGTTCGCCAACACCTGTGAGGACTGCCACAAGGACGAGTTGGACACTTCCCTCTATGTGTGCGGCGACCAGTACTTCGGCTGGCCCGGTCCTCGGTGCACCAAGGTCTAGCGTCGCCGCCGACATCCGCCCAGCTCTACTCTCTACCTGCTGCACGCAGCTTTCCACTGGGTGATGGTGAATCAAATAAAGTGAGTCACGAAGTTTTGTACGCACTGCAGTAGGTGCGCACGTACGTGTTGTTTTTCTTTGGGGTTGCTGCTGTAGCCTTATTAATTGCATGGTGCCGGAAGCATATCAATGAATAAGATAGTGTGCTTTTTAGAACACATTACAGATGTAGACGCTCATATATAAGTGCATACACTCATTTTTATAAACACATAGGCAGACCCTACCCCTATAAGTACCTCCCGGGGACTGAGCTGGCATATCATCTTGAGAGTAACAAACTCACCACAGATGCCTCGTAGTCGACGGAAACGTCTCTCCTAACCATCCAAGCACAGGTTGATTCGCAAGATAAGGTGTGTTGACCAGACAACCATGCCACCTTTGTACTTGTATATGTTCGAAACTTCTGAGTTTGATGCGGTCACTTGTACTACACATTAGCTATACGTAAGTTGTCAGAAAATTAAATTGGCTCAGTTGATTTTTCAGACTGTTGATTGTTGGTTCGAGATATGTGTTATTTTTCCGTTGTGTTTTTTCTAGTCTAAACACACTTTATTAATCAACAATGTTCATGGGATACAATGAAGGTCTAGAGGATCAAGGAGCCAAAGATGGCAGCCTAGGTCCAGACCGAAAGCACGTTTAGCAAGGCCAAGTGACTCAGAATTTGAACTTCTTCCTTCAAAGATGCAGGATGAAGATGGAAAAATAATTATGCTATTTTTACGTTTTACATCATATTTATTTTTTTCTTAACCAGCTAAAATAAGATGCACTCTACCTAGTGTGATCATATTTTATTTTAAATCAATTACATGCACCATGTTCGTCAGTGATTTTATTTTCATTTTCTAATTCAAAACGGCCTGTTTAGTCTAGGGAATCCCCATCGTCTACCCATTGTATCGGGGCCGACGCGACGCACGACTCTCACTGCGTGCCTGTCTCAGGGTAGTTATAGGAGAAAGGGCTGGCGCATACGGCACTGCGTAACCGATCCTGATCGACGGCGACGGCCGAAGCAGGCAGGTTTCGTCCGCCTCCGGCGACAGTGGCGATGCTCAAGAAAATCCTACGGTCAGTCTCTCCTTCGTTGATTTCTATCATACGCGTTACTGGTCTACACCAGGCAGCAGCAATTTCATGATTTAGATTAAATTAGTTAGGTCAGTGATTTCTTCTTCTATCCTGGCGTGCCGGCCGGTATTACTTTTTTTTTTTGAAACGTACCGGCCGCTATTACAAATCAGTCATGATGCATTGGTTATATATAGTTTAGATTAGTTTTTCATAAATTGTTTTTGTAAGTCATGAAGATGAAAACAGTATATTTTTTGTCTATAAATAACACATTTGATTTTCTGGGTAGTCAAGAACCTGATTTAAAAAAAACAAATGTAACCTATTTGCATTGCCCTGCTGATTGTAAGATAACCCCCTCCATTCCACAATGGAGTATATCAAAAGCATTGAATACATCTACGATGTTGACTAGTTTTTCGGCTCGTCGTCTCTTGGCCCCCCCCCCCCCCCCCCCTATACTCAAATCCTGACTCCGCCCCTGGGCTCAGAGATTATGTTCGAAGAAATTTGACTGCAGTGAGTGGAAGTCGAAGACAAAATGAAAACATAGTATTCATTTCGTTGTTCTTCTTTCATTCATTTGAGTCATAGGACCTCTGTACTATTAAGAGGGGTATAGGTTCTCGAAACTTAGATCCGTTGTGATGCTTATCCCAAAACCTATGCAAGACTGGGAGAAATCTCTTTATGTTTCGAATGATTACCTGGCAGCAGTAGATGTTGTTCTTCGTGCTACAGGAGATATCTTTCGAACGGAGGAGTTAGCATCCCTTACTCTGCAAGGAATGTTACCGTTGTGCTCAATTTTTGACCATTGGACTCATGTCGTTCAGCCATTGGCTGCTCCACATGTCCAATTTGGTCTTTTCCCTCCAGGGAAGGTTGTGGCTATAAATAGCCACCCGACTCCAATGTTGCCCATTGGCTGCTCCGCTTAAGATTTCTGAGAAGATTGATTGAGCATCCCCTCTCCGAGTGATTTGACTTTAAGATCCACCGAGAGATAAAAAATCAAGAGCCCAAACTTAGACAGTGGTTGAGCATCACAGTAGTTCTGAGTTTAGAGTTCTTGTACCTATTAATCTTGAGAGTGGCGCACTCTCTAGACGGATAGTTGTCGGCTCGAGTGTTGAAGATTCATTGTCTTCACCGAGCAAGATCTTCAGCAACCAAGAGTCATTGTGGTTCGTCAAGAAGTTTGTCGAATGTTTGGAGATCACCGATAAGTATCTACCACGAGTGAAATCAACTGGAGTCTGATTAGCTCCTAGTTGAAGGAGAATAGGGCAAAGAGAGTTTATCTTCTGTGTTAAATCACAACCCCTTCAACCAGACGTAGTCCTTTGGCAGAAGGGCGGACTGGTCTACCAAATCCATTTGTCGCCATTGAGCACCCCTGGTTCACACTCTACTTTACTGCATAACCTTCAGCAGTTTACTTTCGTGCTCTATGTCGATAGTTTATCTGTTCAATCATTGATGGTTGCATATCTCTCGTTTCTGTCATATCTGTCGTTCCCTTCTGTTAACGTTCGTTGTTCACCATGTTGCATTCTCATCATACAGCTCAGTCATTCCAACCGTGTACATTTCTATTCGCTCTGATCCTATTAAGACTGGTGTGATTTCCCTGTATCGCTTTCATTCATCTAGGCACAACTCTTTCTCGTGTTTTTCCCTCGTAGTTCATACCTTGTTTTTCTCTCGCGTTGCTGCATCTGTTCGCATATTACATTACCATCATTGTTGTCAAGCCTGTAATATCCTATGCTCGAACCATTATTGTTTCCTATGGCAACTATAGTACTATGGCAACTATACAAAATTGGGTTGTTGTAGTTGTAGCAGTATGGAAGATAATTACTGGTCGAAAGAATTGGTGACTAAGCTACGACAGAACGTCTCGGTGGTGATGACGCTAAACGGATTCCAGCAGGGAGAGGGGGGCGGCGGGCCGGCGGCGGGCGACGGCCAGTTCCACAGCGACGACGAGTTCGTGGTGTCGCTGTCCTTGGAGTGGTACGCGGGCGGGCATGGTGCGGCGGGTCGATACGCATCTTCAACCCTCACAATTCTTACATAAACGCCGAGGTGGTCGATGAATGCACCTGCTGAGACAGCGAGGTGGGCGCCTCCTCCCATATCTGGAAGAACTTCTATCTTGACACCAGCCTCGGCCAGGTGGACATCATATGGTCGGACCTGGACTTCTAACTCAAACATGCATGCATGGTGTCGGTCGATCGTTCAGCTCCGGCTGGTGATCATGAGTTCACTGTTCATGGTGAATCGAGTTATTTGCTTTCAAGTTTCAGTTTGGAGTCTGTAACTGGGATATGCATGAATCCCTTATTAGTGTGTCAGCGTTGTTTACTATTTTCCCGGACGTCTCCGAGGCAGAAGTAGCTGAATAATGATGTGATAAACTGTGTGCTTGTATGCATGGTGTATGTGGGTAATCTACTTATTTGTAAGCATTAAGCAGTGTTAGTTCGTAAGTCTGTACCTCAGATTAAGGTGATCTCAGCTAGTTGTCCCCTTTGAGCACTGCATACCTAGGGCATCTCGTGCCTTAAAACTCCTGCAAACGTTTGGACCGATGTGTTCGGATCTTTTTTGCCATCCAACATAGTGGCACAAATATCCGCGGACACGTTGAGGTTCCAAATTCCCACAGATCAGATGTAATGCCAGGGAAGGTTTGCGAGAAGGGGCGGTGGACAAGATGACGCGGAAGCTTGAGGGCTTCATGGACAATAAGGAGGAGGCATGTGCCAATCGCCATGGCATCAAGGAGAAAAAGAAGGCGGAGAGGTTTGATATGTTCATGGCGGCGAGGGGGAGTAAAAGATCAACCTTGAAAATCAAATTCAAAGCTCAAAGAAAAAAAGACCAAGCTCGAAGAGAGGAGGGTTGAGGCCGCGGCCGCTTCGGAGCAAACCAAAATGTTGGCCATCAAGATGGACGAGTTGGATCCTGATGTGCAAAGGTCGTGCAAGCCGTCCATGCAAACATGTTGAAGCACTTGCCGACAGAGGTAGCAGAGGCAAAGGCTGCGGAGGACCCAGCGACAGAGTGATGAGGAGGAGGCACGGACAACTTGTTTGGGTGGGCAAAATTTACACGGAGCGGAACTTTTATGATTGGGCGCATGTAAAAGCTAATGAACATTCGTTATGTTTTGGTTGTAAAGATTGCATACGGATGCACTTTTATTTTCTCATAACATTTCTACTAATCAATATTTACATTTGTTAAACTCGTGAATTATCCAAAAAATCATTTTTTAAATATCTGACCATTTTGAACAATTTTTTTACAGATTTGATGACCATTTACAAATTTAATGACACTACACGATCGAATGATCTCAGGGAGTGGGCCCCTTCTTCACCTAATTGCAGTTATAAACCTCCACATTTGCACGTTCCCACTCCGTAACCCCGCTTGGCCCATAATCCCTCGTAGCTGTAGCAAAACTCACATCACATGCACAGAAGACAGAAAGCTGAAATGGCTCCTCGGCTAAAACGGTTGTTTTGTACCCGCATACTAGTGTATACCCTTTATCTAGATCATTCAGTTTGTGTCAAAATTCATGCTATCCACAAGTGTCACAAACACGGAAAAGCAGAAAGCTGAAACAACTCCTCACCTAAAACTTTGCAGATCAAGTATACACAAGTGTCATTCATTATACAAAATATTTTTCATATTTTTATGAAACATGTATTGTCAAATTTCAAATTCTGAATGAATCATATCATTTTTAGAAAATTATGTTGTGCTAAAAATCCGAAACTTTTCTGCACATGATAGTACTTGTGTGATGTGGATCTGCAAAGTTTCAAGCTCAATTGTTCTTTTTTTTCATCCGGACATCCTCTTTCCATTAGCTGCTCAATGGAAAGATCACAAAGTTCTTTTATTTGAGAGGGAAAAAAAGATAGATTTTCTTGCATTAAGCCATTAACTTTGATGCAAGAATGGACGGTGAGGACAGAGGGTACACTCCTTTGCCTCTTTGTAATTCTTCATTCATGTCCCCTGGTTCTATTCCATGATCCCCTTTCTTGCTGATTCCCGTATTGAAAAAAAATAGTATTGGAACCTAGCTATTAGCTACTGGCTGTGACAAAAAACCTGGGTCGCCTGAAGAACAGACGCTCCATGTTTTGTATTGCCATAGGCCGATGCTCTATCTAGTTGACTGTACAATGTATCGAAATGGAATCGCGCTTGGGAGATGATGCGACCAGATCCGGTTTGACCGCCGATTGAGTCTGAGTCTCTCACTGATTAACTATCGTGCATCGAGTTAAAACTCAGAAGAACCCTAATACGTAATTCATCGGTTAAGGCAAGCATGCACGTGACCATCAAGGGGTAGAATAGACTTATCTCTACATCAATTATGCAGTGGTAGACCCGCAAAATAAATAAATAAATAAATGCAGTGGTGAGTGGCTAAGCGCCACGCCTTCGCCTCCGTGCCGCCCATCGAGATCTGTCCGCCGGACGGTGCTATATAGAGACCGCCCTGCCACAAGCTTCGCAAGGCAACAGTACACTGCACAGCTAGCAAATATTTGCCTTCGAGCGGTGCAGCCATGGAGAGAACCGTCGCCCACATCCTGCTGGTGCTTTCGCTCGGGGCGGCCCTCGTCGTCGCCCGCCGCCCTACCGGTGCCTCCGGCGAGGTGGCAGCCATTCGCCTCCCGAGCGACGGCCAAGGTACATACGACTGAGCATGAAAGCATAACTTGCACGGTTCGTACGTAGATACCATCCATTGATCTCTTGACCATGTGGTACAGGTCTTGGTGGTGATGCAACAACACTCGAGGAGGATGAGAGGCCGTGGGCATGCTGCGACGACACCCACTGCCTGAGGGTGATCCCGAGGGCCTGCCTCTGCCGCGACACGGTGGCGCAGTGCGCCAGCGCGTGCCAGCACTGCGACCAGGTCGGCCCTGGCCGCTACGTTTGCCTGGATATACACGAAGGTTGGCCCGGCCCAAAGTGCACGCACCAAGTGGACGTCGCCGGCGCCGGTAACTAGCTACCATAGCTAGCTACGTTTCGGCGTGTTCCCCTGTCAGTAACTTGTTGCTCCGTGATCCACACAGTAGTCCCAGTGCCTATCTATGTACTAGTTCCACTTCAACTCGCTTAGCATGTGTAATAATAATAAAAAGCATGTGTAATACTCCCTTCGTCCCAAAATTCTTGTCCTAAATTTGTCTAAATATGGATGTATCAAGACATGTTTTAGTATTAGATACATCCGTATCTAGTCAAATTTAAGACAAAAATTTTGAGACGAAGGGAGTAATCAAAATAGTGGGAAAAAAAGCATGTGTAACAATAGAAATAGTGTGCATGCTGTGCCGATCGATCAAAAGTGCCAAGTGCAAGATTACAGTTGTTTAACTTTGATTTGATTTGCACGAACAAAAAGATTTTCTTGCGCACCACACATTTCTTTTTATAAACACAGTACGGACGCAAACGCTAACATACACACATCCATGCTCATCTCAATGGACGCACACATATCCTAACTTATGAGTACATCCGAGAGACGAAGCCGGCAGACCATGGGTCGCCATAGACGTCTCGTAGTTGACTATCTTACTACCGTTGAAAGAGTTACACCAGAAACCCAAGATAATTCTAGAAAATGCGATCACCCGTCCCAAGCTATGAACTATGAACCCGAATGGGCTGCTCGCACCATATGAAACCTAACCATCAGAACTATGTTTAGCTTACACACGCACTTAATTCTTCATGCCATTCTGCCTTGATTCTTGCGCTTCTCCTGCGGGTCCGGCATGCATCGATGTTGGCGCAGTAGATGTTAGAATAAATCTAAGGCATATCATCGATCATCTGAAGACCAAAGAAACATACGAGACATCAAGCAATCACACGAGGCATGATATCGAGATTTGTTAACGAGGTTCACCGATATGGCTACATCCCGGGGCCTGACTATGGGCGCTCCTCCCCATGACACCGCTATAATACCGCACCCTGCCGCCCAGGACGCCGGCACATGTCGTTGGCTTCCCATGCATTTCTGTGCTATTATGTTGGCATAGGTTACATCGTGTGTCTACCCCCGCTATATATGAAAGGCCTAGGATACAAGTGTCCTATTAGGACACGACTCCATATCCTATCATACAACTCATAGTCCAACTGTAACCTAACTTGCACACAATATTCGACACAACTCTAACAAACTCCACCTTGGTGAATATTCTTCACCATCTTGAACTCGTCCATGCGTCGAACTTCCATGTACATTGGACTCGAGCTTATCCCATAAGCACCGCTGCTACTTCAAAGACTCCATATGACTCCGCCAGCAACTTATATTAATTGTAGTCCCTTTTTTTCTTGACCACAGTCAATACTCGAGCAAAATTAAGTTTCTTGTTACTCTAGTTTGTGCTCTCAACTTTCAAAGTATTCGTCCAACGCCATCACGCACTGATCACTGATCTGTATGAAAGTGAACAACTGACATATTGGGTGTCACACGTAAGAGTTATCTAAACTCAACATCACCGCTTCTTTCTTGACCGTCTGTCTGAAACTTGAAGGAATTTCACCGTTGCTTGTAGTCATCCCGAGTCACATTCGCAGTTGTCTCATCACATGTATGACCACCAGAGTCTTGGTCCGTCTCCATGTACCATGCAGACCGCATGCCTCGCCGCTATTAACACGTCGAGCCTCCGCTGTCCCGGTCGAGACTCAAGGGTCGCGAACCCACATAACTCAACCCCCACTACAGAGTATCACCGATCATCACCGACCGATGACGAGTTTCACGCTTCCATCAGACCACTGGACTCTAGTCCAAATTACGTGTCCCTCACTTTTCCTGCGAAAATAGACTTCGACTGTCTGAGCTCTTTCGTCGTAGCCCCTTAATCAGCACCGAGTGAAGTCTTCCAAACTTCAGCTCCACCTTCAACATGACTCCATGATGATTGTACGTGCCACCCCGCGCCTCGTCAACTCAAAGCTCTCATGTGCACCATTTTAAATCAACCTTGCACCGTAGCCTTGCGTGGTACATGAGGACTCGGTCCTCCTTTTTTCTCTCAAACAAATCCCGTACTGATTGCTCTCGCCTGCTGTACCCGACCTGATTCGTCGATTTGGCCAGTACGTGTACGTGACTCCACCTCCTGCAGCCGTGCGGCTTTTCGCCACCTGGGCCGCTGCCCATGTGGGTTTCTGTAGCCATTGATCGACCGATAGCAGCCTGCCTGCCCGTGCGCGGTGCGCCGCTGCCGCTGCCTCTAACGCTCGCCCGATCGATCCGCGATCGCCGCACGTCTAGCTCTCGCACATGTATCTTCCGTCGGGAACTTTGACTGCTTCCAATTGCTTCACCAAAGATTGCAAGCCGACCAACTCTGCTTTAGATCGCAACTCGGCGACATCCTTCGTCCCACATCACGACTGCATCATGCAGATTTCTGTCGATATTCTTCCTCCTCTAGATCAACTCTCGCCGCTTCTGAACAAGCTAGCTCATGATACCACTTGTTAGAATAAATCCGAGGAAATACCATCGATCATCCGAGGACCAAGGCATCACACGAGGCATGACACATATATTTGCTAACTAGGTTCACCGATATGTCTACATCCCCGGGGCTTGACTATGGGCACTCCTCCCCATGACACCGCTACGATACCGCACCCGGCCGCCCTGGACGCCGGCACATGCCGTCGGCTTCCCCTACGTTCCCGTGCTATTATGTTGGCGTAGGCTACATCGTGTGTCTACCCCCGCTATATATTAGGACACGACTACATATTCTATCTAAACACAATACAACTCATAGTCCAAATGTAATCTCACTTGTATATAATATTCGACACAACTCTAACACTAGACCGTAGAGGTTCGGGGAGGGAGGGGTACCAGTACCAGAGAGCAGGGTGGAGCCAGAAAATTAGGTCAATGGGTTCACTTGTTAGCTCATTCTGACATCTGGTAGAGATGCATTCCTGCTTCCCGGACATGTTTCGATTCTCAATCTAGGACAGTGACATGCAATGTCTTTTGGCCTTAGGATCTTGTCTCATAATGACACGTCTCCAACGTATCTATAATTTTTGATTGATCCATGCTATATTATCTACTGTTTTGGATATTATTGGGCTTTATTATCCACTTTTATATTATTTTTGGGACTAACCTATTAACCGGAGGCCCAGCCCAGAATTGATGTTTTTTGCCTGTTTTAGGGTTTCGAAGAAAAAGAATATCAAACGGAGCCAAAAACCTAATTCCACCGCCGCAACTTTCTGTATCCACGAGATCCCATCTCGGGGCCTGTTCCAGAGCTCCGCCGGAGGGGCATTGATCACGGAGGGCTTCTACATCAACACCATAGTCCATCCGATGAAGTGTGAGTAGTTTACCTCAGACCTACGGGTCCATAGTTATTAGCTAGATGGCTTCTTCTCTCTTTTTGGATCTCAATACAATGTTCTCCCCCTCTCTTGTGGAGAACTATTCGATATAATCTTCTTTTTGCGGTGTGTTTGTTGAGACCGATAAATTGTGGGTTTATGATCAAGTCTATCTATGAACAATATTTGAATCTTCTCTGAATTCTTTTATGTATGATTGGTTATCTTTGCAAGTCTCTTCGAATTATCAGTTTGGTTTGGCCTACTAGATTGATCTTTCTTGCAATGGGAGAAGTGCTTAGCTTTGGGTTCAATCTTGCGGTGTCCTTTCCCAGTGACAGTAGGGGCAGCAAGGCACGTATTGTATTGTTGCCATCGAGGATAACAAGATGGGGTTTTCATCATATTGCATAAGTTTATCCCTCTACATCATGTCATCTTGCTTAAGGCGTTACTCTGTTTTTAACTTAATACTCTAGATGCATGCTGGATAGCAGTCGATGAGTGGAGTAATAGTAGTAGATGCAGGCAGGAGTCGGTCTACTTGTCTCGGACGTGATGCCTATATACATGATCATACCTAGATATTCTCATAACTATGTGTTGGGGAACGTTGCAGAAAACAAAAAATTTCCTACGGTTTCACCAAGATCCATCTATGAGTTCATCTAGCAACGAGTGATCGGATTGCATCTACATACCTTTGTAGATCACGCGCGGAAGCGTTCAAAGAACGGGGATGAGGAAGGCGTACTCGACGTGATCCAAATCACCGGAGATCCTAGCGCCGAACGGACGGCACCTCCGCGTTCAAGACACGTACGGTCAGCGTGACGTCTCCTTCTTCTTGATCTAGCAAGGAGGAAGGAGAGGTTGAGGAAGATGGCTCCAGCAGCAGCACGACGGCGTGGTGGTGGTGGAGCTGCAGTACTCCGGCAGGGCTTCGCCAAGCACTATAGAGGAGGAGGATGTGTTGGAGAGGGAGAGGGAGGCACCACAGGCGTGGGGTGAGAAGTCCTCCATCTCCCCACTATATATAGGAGGGCCAGGGGGGGCGCCGGCCCTAGGAGATCCAATCTCCTAGGGGGGCGGCGGCCAAGGGAGGAATCCCTCCTCCCCAAGGCACCTTGGAGGTGCCTTCCCCCTTCGGGACTCTTCCCTTCTTGAACCCTAGGCGCATGGGCCTCTTGGGGCTGGTGCCCTTGGCCCATGTAGGCCAAGGCGCACACCCCTACAGCCCATGTGTCCCCCCGGGGCAGGTGGCCCCATCCGGTGGACCTCCGGGACCCTTCCAGTGGTCCCGGTACAATACCGGTGACCCCGAAACTTGTCGCGATGCCCAAAATAGCACTTCCTATATATAATTCTTTACCTCCGGACCATTCCGGAACTCCTCGTGACGTCCGGGATCTCATCCAGGACTCCGAACAACATTCGGGTTACTGCATATACATATCCCTACAACCCTAGCGTCACCGAACCTTAAGTGTGTAGACCCTACGGGTTCGGGAGACATGTAGACATGACCAAGATCACTCTCCGGTCAATAACCAACAGCGGGATCTGGATACCCATGTTGGCTCCCACATGCTCCTCGATGATCTCATCGGATGAACCACGATGTCGAGGATTCAATCAATCCTGTATACAATTCCCTTTGTCATCGGTATGTTACTTGCCCGAGATTCGATCGTCGGTATCCCAATACCTCGTTCAATCTCGTTACCGGCAAGTCACTTTACTCGTACCGTAATGCATGATCCCGTGACCAGACACTTGGTCACTTTGAGCTCATTATGATGATGCATTACCGAGTGGGCCCAGTGATACCTCTCCGTCATACGGAGTGACAAATCCCAGTCTTGATCCGTGTCAACCCAACAGACACTTTTGGAGATACCCGTAGTATACCTTTATAGTCACCCAGTTACGTTGTGACGTTTGGTACACTCAAAGCACTCCTACGATATCCGGGAGTTACACGATCTCATGGTCTAAGGAAAAGATACTTGACATTGAAAACTCTAGCAAACGAACTATACGATCTTGTGCTATGTTTAGGATTGGGTCTTGTCCATCACATCATTCTTCTAATGATGTGATCTCGTTATCAATGACATCCAATGTCCATAGTCATGAAACCATGACTATCTGTTGATCAACGAGCTAGTCAACTAGAGCCTTACTAGGGACATGTTGGTGTCTATTATTCACACATGTATTACGATTTCCGGATAACACAATTATAGCATGAATAAAGACAATTATCATGAACAAGAAATATAATAATAATGCTTTTATTACTGCCTCTAGGGCATATTTCCAACACTATGCTCAATTCTGTCAATTGCTCAACAGTAATTTGTTCACCCACCGTAGAATATTTATGCTCTTGAGAGAAGCCACTAGTGAAACCTATGGCCCCCGGGTTTATCTTCATCATATTAATCTCCTACTACTTAGTTGTTTCCTTTGCTTTTTACTTTGCCCTTATTTTACTTTGCATCTTTATCACAAAAATACCAAAAATATTATCTTATCATATCTATCAGATCTCACTCTCGTAAGTGGCCGTGTAGGGATTGACAACCCCTTATCGCGTTGGTTGCGAGGATTTATTTGTTTTGTGCAGGTACGAGGGACTCGCGCGTAGCCTCCTACCGGATTGGTACCTTGGTTCTCATAAACTGAGAGAAATACTTACGGTACTTTGCTGCATCATCCCTTCCTCTTCGGGGAAAATCAACACAGTGCTCAAGAGGTAGCAAGAAGGATTTCTGGCGCCGTTGCCGGGGAGGTCTATGCAAAAGTCAATATACCAAGTACCCATCACATACCCTCATCTCCCGCATTACATTATTTGTCATATGCCTCTCATTTTTCTCTCCCCCACTTCACCCTTGCCATTTTATTCGCCCTCTCTCTCTCTATCCCCCCTCTCTTTCTCTATTTGCCTCTTTTTGCCCGCTTGTTTGCTTGTGTTAGTTTGCTTTCTTGTCGTTATGGCTAGTCTCTTATCTTCTCCGTTATCTCCCGAGAGTGAAATTCTAAATTTTAAGCAAAGGAAGGGAGAAAATCTAAAAGATGCTTGGTATAGAATTTGCAATGCTCAAAATAGATCTACCATGAAGCAATCTACTTCCGTTCTTCTTCGCAATTTTTATGTAGGCATAACTCCCTGGCACAGATATATCCTTGATACTATTATCGGAGGGAACTTCTTGGGTAGCCATACTTTTGATTCTTATAATGCTATGACAGATTTTTTTGGCTCACCCCCTCTTTTGGTTAATGGAATTGTATTAACTATGGAGCATGTAATGCAAAGGCTTGAAATTATTGAAAATAAGGTTGCCACCGTAGAGTTAATTGAAAATTTGGATAAAAAGATTTACAACCGAATCTCTCAATATGGATCAAAAGTAGGAGTCACTTTGAAAAATATTAAAGAGAAGGAACACATAGTTAATGAGAAAATAAATCACGATTCCACTAGAATTGATAAACTTGAGGATATTATTATCAACTTGGGAACCTCTTTTTCTTCCGTAAAGAACACTCCAAGTCCTCCCGCTAAAATTGCCAAGCTTATGTATGTTCCTAAGAATAAGGGTGAATCCTCTAGTAAGGAAACTGCGGATCTCAAATCTATAAGTGTTCATCGCAATCTTTTTGCTATCATTAAGGACCCATTTATTACAAATGTTTTTTTTTCAATCTTGTGCCTAAAAATTTGATAATCAATACAAAGGAATAAATTCCTAAAGATGGTATATGCTTCATTGAAGAATTGCCTACCAAAGATGGCAATACCTAGATCTATCCTTGCTTGTTATGCCTAGCTAGGGGCGTTAAACGATAGCGCTTGTTGGGAGGCAACCCAATTTTATTTTTATTCCTTGATTTTTGCTCCTGTTTAGTAATAAATAATTTATCTAGCCTCTTTTTTGGTTGTGTTTTTTGTGTTTAATTAGTGTTTGTGCCAAGTAGAACCGTTGGGAAGACTTGGGGAAAGTCTTGTTACACTTGCTGTAAAAAACAGAAACTTTAGCGCTCACGAGAACTACTGCCATTTTTATTTGGAAAGTGATATTTAGTTAATTCTTTTTGCAGATGATTAATAGATAAATTCCTCACGTCCAATAATTTATTTTAGAATTTTTGGCGTTCCAGATCTTGCGCTAGCGACAGATTACTACAGACTGTTCTGTTTTTGACAGATTCTGTTTTTCGTGTGTTGTTTGCTTATTTTGATGAATCTATGGTTAGTAAAATAGTTTATAAACCATAGAGAAGTTGGAATACAGTAGGTATAACACCAATATAAATAAATAATGAGTTCATTACAGTACCTTGAAGTGGTCTTTTGTTTTCTTTCGCTAACGGAGCTCACGAGATTTTCTACTTTAAGTTTTGTGTTGTGAAGTTTTCAAGTTTTGGGTAAAGATTTGATGGATTATGGAACAAGGAGTGGCAAGAGCCTAATCTTGGGATGCCCATGGCACCCCCAAGATAATCTAAGGATACCTAAAAGCCAAAGCTTTGGGATGCCCCAGAAGGCATCCCCTCTTTCGTCTACTTCTATCGGTAACTTTACTTGGAGCTATATTTTTATTCGCCACATGATATGTGTTTGCTTGGAGCATCTTGTATGATTTGAGTCTTTATTTTTTAGTTTACCACAATCATCCTTACTATACACACCTTTTGAGAGAGCCATACATGATTTGGAATTTGTTAGAATACTCTATGTGCTTCGCTTATATCTTTTGAGTTATATAGTTTTCCTCTACTACTTCACTTATATTTTTTAGAGCATGGTGGTGGATTTGTTTTATAGAAACTATTGATCTCTCATGCTTCACTTTATATTATTTTGAGAGTCTTAAATAGCATGGTAATTTCCTTAAAATCTTAATATGCTTGGTATACAAGATTAATAATAAAACTTTCTTATGAGTGTGTTGAATACTATCAGAAGTTTGATACTTGATAATTGTTTTGAGATATGAAGATTGTGATATTAAAGTTATGCTAGTTGAGTAGTTGTGCATTTGAGAAATACTTGTGTTAAAGTTCGTGATTCCCGTAGCATGCACGTATGGTGAACCGTTATGTGATGAAGTCGGAGCATGATTTATTTTTTGATTGTCTTCCTTATGAGTGGCGGTCGGGGACGAGCGATGGTCTTTTCCTACCAATCTATCCCCCTAGGAGCATGCGCGTAATACTTTGCTTTGATTACTTTTAAATTTTTGCAATAAGTATATGAGTTCTTTATGACTAATGTTGAGTCCATGGATTATATGCACTTTTCTCACCCTTCCACCTTTGCTAGCCTCTCTAATACCGCACAACTTTCGCCTGTATCATACACCCACCATATACCTTCCTTAAAACAGCCACCATATCTACCTATTATGGCATTCTCATAGCCATTCCGAGATATATTTCCATGCAACTTTCCACCGTTCCGTTTATTATGACACACTCCATCATTGTCATATTGCTTAGCATGATCATGTAGTTGACATCGTATTTGTGGCAAAGCCACCATTCATAATTCTTTCATACGTGTCACTCTTGATTCATTGCATATCCCGGTACACCGCCGGAGGCATTCATATAGAGTCATATTTTGTTGTAAGTATCGAGTTGTAATTGTTGAGTTGTAAGAAAAATAAAAGTGTGATGATCATCATTATTAGAGCATTGTCCCAGTGAGGAAAGGATGATGGAGACTATGATTCCCCCACAAGTTGGGACGAGACTCCGGATGAAAAATAAAAAAAGGGAGAAAATAGGCCATAAAAAAGAGAGAAACAGCCCAAATAAAAAATGAGAGAAAAATAGAAAAAGAGAGAAGGGGCAATGCTACTATCCTTTTACCACACTTGTGCTTCAAAGTAGCACCATGATTTTCATGATAGAGAGTCTCCTATGTTATCACTTTCATATACTAGTGGGAATTTTTCATTATAGAACTTGGCTTGTATATTCCAATGATGGGCTTCCTCAAAATGCCCTAGGTCTTCATGAACAAGCAAGTTGGATGCACACCCACTTAGTTTCTTTTTGAGCTTTCATATACTTATAGCTCTAGTGCATCCGTTGCATGGCAAAGATTGATTTTATTACGACATGCTATTTTTTCCATTCATTACCTTTGAGGATCAGTCGTGGTCTTCTAGACTCTACCAAGCCCTACTCACTCACATTGATATCTATTGATGGGAATCTCCATAGCCCGTTGATACGCCTAGTTGATGTGAGACTATCTTCGCCCTTTTTGTCTTCTCCACAACCACCATTCTATTCCACCTATAGTGCTATGTCCATGGCTCACGCTCATGTATTGTGTGAAGATTGAAAAAGTTAGAGAACACCAAAAGTATGAAACAATTGCTTGGCTTGTCATCGGGGTTGTGCATGATTTAAATATTTTGTGTGGTGAAGATGGAGCATAGCCAGACTATATGATTTTGTAGGGATAACTGTCTTTGGCCATGTTATTTTGATAAGACATAATTGCTTTGTTAGTATAATTGAAGTATTATTATTCTTATGTCAATATTAAACTTTTCTCTTGAATCTTTCGGATCTGAATATTCATACCATAATTAAGAAGAATTACATTAAAATTATACGTCTCCAACTTTTGTTGCATTCGTGCTTCCCGGACATGTTTCGATTTTTAATCTAGGACAGTGACATGCAATGTCTTTTGGCCTTAGGATCTTGTCTCATAATGATACGTCTCCAACGTATCTATAATTTTTGATTGCTCTATGCTATAGTATGTATTGTTTTGGACATTATTGGGCTTTATTATCCACTTTTATATTATTTTTGGGACTAACCTATTAACCGGAGGCCCAGCCCAGAATTGATGTTTTTGCCTGTTTTAGGGTTTCGAAAAAAAGGAATATCAAACGGAGCCAAAAACCTAATTCCACCGCCGCAACTTCTGTATCCTCGAGATCCCATCTTGGGGCCTGTTCCGGAGCTCCGCCGGAGGGGGCATCGATCATGGAGGGCTTCTACATCAACACCATAGCCCATCCGATGAAGTGTGACTAGTTTACCTCAGACCTACGGGTCCATAGTTATTAGCTAGATGGCTTCTTCTCTCTTTTTGGATCTCAATACAATGTTCTCCCCCTCTCTTGTGGAGAACTATTCAATGTAATCTTCTTTTTGCGGTGTGTTTGTTGAGAACGATGAATTGTGGATTTATGATCAAGTCTATCTATGAACAATATTTGAATCTTCTCTGAATTCTTTTATGTATGATTGGTTATCTTTGCAAGTCTCTTCGAATTATCAGTTTGGTTTGGCCTACTAGATTGATCTTTCTTGCAATGGGAGAAGTGCTTAGCTTTGGGTTCAATCTTGCGGTGTCCTTTGCCAGTGACAGTAGGGGCAACAAGGCATGTATTGTATTGTTGCCATCGAAGATAACAAGATGGGGTTTTCATCATATTGCATGAGTTTATCCCTCTACATCATGTCATCTTGCCTAAGGCATTACTATGTTTTTAACTTAATACTCTAGATGCATACTGCATAGCGGTCAATGAGTGGAGTAATAGTAGTAGATGCAGGCAGGAGTCGGTCTACTTGTCTCGGACGTGATGCCTATATACATGATCATACCTAGATATTCTCATAACTATGCTCAATTCTGTCAATTGCTCAATAGTAATTTGTTCACCCACCGTAGAATACTTATGCTCTCGAGAGATGCTACTAGTGAAACCTATGGGCCCCGGGTCTATCTTCATCATCATTAATCTCCTACTACTTAGTTGTTTCCTTTGCTTTTTTACTTTGCCTTTATTTTACTTTGCATCTTTATCACAAAAATACCAAAAATATTATATTATCATATCTATCAGATCTCACTCTCGTAAGTGGCCGTGTAGGGATTGACAACCCCTTATCGCGTTGGTTGCGAGGATTTATTTGTTTTGTGCAGGTACGAGGGACTCGCACGTAGCCTTCAACTGGATTGGTACCTTGGTTCTCAAAAATTGAGGGAAATACTTACGCTACTTTGCTGCATCATCCCTTCCTCTTCAGGGAAAACCAACGCAGTGCTCAAGAGGTAGCACATAACATGTTTCCATTCTCAATCTAGGAGTGGCAATCTATGAAACAACACTTGCTGAAGAGAGGACATCGTGGTTGTGGATGATATCTCTTGTGTTCTTGTCAAGCGGCTCCATGGTCATCCTGTGGCGGCCCAACAATCTAGACCGGGAGGATTACAAGGATAGATAGAATGATGGGAGGCAAAAATATTAATGCTACACTTACCGAAGCTTTCTATGGATTGGTTTTCCCGGACTCCTCTTCCACCAATCCATGCCCCCTTGATTTTCACTGGTGCCCCCCTTCCCCCCTAAGCTCCAACCATAATTTGCCACTTCAGCCCGTAACAATAAATCCGTAACACAAGGGTTTTGCATGTAAGGTAAGTACAATGATTTATATGATCATTTTCTTTTACATTGCATGCCTCTAATAACAAGTTATACAATGAATCCAATAAATTTTCACGCTACTTCATAAGAACAGATTAAAACTAAAATTGAAAAGTGTGGGGCATCATGTACAACAAAAAAAAGGATTAACCTTGCTAAGAGATTATTCCTTGACTAAGGAAGGTCAAATTATTCTTTTTATTTATCTATCATTTACCTCAGCAATCATCGTATGTGTCATTGTAGTTGCATGCCCTAAGTGGGAGATTGTTGGTACATGCATGTAGTAGTTGTAGTTAGAATTTTGTATTTTTCATAGTGTATGTACAAAATTAGTCTATAACTGTTCAAACGTCTCTCGGAACACGAGTATCAGTGAGCTACATTTTGAATAGTTGAAAAACTACAATTTTGAAGTTTCAAGAAATGCAAAAATAAATTCTACATGGTAATATGAATGCATACTACACACGCAAAAAAATTGATACTGAGTTAAATTAACATGTGAGCTACACAAAAAAGACAAATGCATGGATTTTTACTGGTGAATAGTGCATGTGCTGATCATGTTTTCGAAATCATGAATTTGTCATTTATATGTGTAGTATACATATATATTACCTTGTAGGATTTATTTTCAGCATGTTTTAAATCTTTTAAATATATTTTTTGAACTATTCAAAAATAAAGTGCTCACTGACACTCGTGCTCCAAAAAATGTGTACACTCTGTATGTGGCACAATTGTATTATGTTCATCCGGCCTATCACTCGTGCTCCAAAAATGTGTACACTCTGTATGTGGCACAATTGTATTATGTTCATCCGGCCTATCACTCGTGCTCCAAAAATGTGTACACTCTGTATGTGGCACAATTGTATTATGTTCATCCGGCCTATCACTCATGCTTAGTCCTCCGAAATTAAAGATACTTATGAATTTCGAAACCTTCTCAATATGTATAAATTAAACATGTGTCCCAAAATCTATGTGGGTATTTAACATGTTTCATATTATAATTTACAATACTATGTGTGGTAAGTCATGAAGATTTGCGAAAAATGTCTTACATACCAAAAGGATCATGTATTGTTACAAAAATTTGGAGTATACGAATGGGTTGCATGTGAGCATGGCTGGCGATGTACGAGGACATCGCTTTTGCCTACGTTGTGTTTCTCCATTTATATTGCGTTTGCTTGGTCCTTGGCATTTTTGTATGCCATCTCATGTTTTAGACCTACTTTAGATAGGTGTGGTGTGTCCTTCGTAAAGGTTTTTGTCTGGGTTTTGTCTAATAAACCAAGGAGTTTCAGCCATCGGCTTCCTCTTTTCCAATGGAATCTTAGCAGCTCTTCAGCTATTGTTTCTCTTAAAAAAATGTTCTGAAGATTTGTGAAAAAGTCTTACATACCAAAAGGATCCTGTAGTGTTCCACAAATTTGGAGTACTCAAATGGGTTGCGCGTAAATTTACTTGGTTCCAAACATGTTTCTGAAGAAATATAGTGTTCCAATCTGATCTCGAAATGACTTGGTACGTTTTAACCCAGTTTCAACCAAGTTTCGTGTGCAACATTTGCACATAAATTGATGTACTGCAATTATTTTCGTAAAGCAAGTGGCCTTATAAACCAAAAAGAGAAAGTACAGTATGTATTTCTTTTTTTAGAGTATTGTCATCGTTGGCTAATCCACTAGCGAGTCCGTTCATATCCAAATGGAATCGCCGTGTGGACATCGATGATGTGACAAGATCCGTTTTCGCCGCCGAGCGATTCTGACTCATTGACTGATCTATAGGTTAACTAGAGTGTCTAGTTGCCCTTCCAAAAGAAAAGTACATAATGTCTTGTTGCAATTGATGCATCGGGTTAAACACTCTCAAGTAGTGTGCTAATCCATCGGTTAAGGAGAGCTTGTACGATCATCATCTATTTACGTGTGCAGACCACGTGATGGCTTCATGCCCCCAACGCATGCACGCGGAATCGTGATTCCCTCCACGCGTGTGCACCCTTTTGAAAGTAAGGGCATATTCAACGCAGACTCGAGAACTTCTCGTATCCACTCGAACCGAGCGATCCGGACCCTGCAAGCCATTCAATGGTGTCTAGAATATAATGTACCGTAGTAATCCACTTGACCCCTTGCAATTTAGAACGGACGGCTGTGATTGCACGAAGTGATTAAGTTGCAGTACTCGGTTATACATCTACTCTATTGGGCCCGATTTGACTACTAAAAGCATCTCCAACAGAAGCGCTATATAAGCGACGCGCGGTATAAAAATTGCTTTCAGTGCGCGAGGACCTGATTTGAAGTCTCCAGCAGCCGCCCAAAAAGCGCGCGCACGGTATAACTAATGCAGCATGCGCATTAAAAAGGCATCGCATGCAGCATATTTAGTGCGTCCGGTCGCGCGCGCTGCAAACTCTGGGATGATGCAGATGGGACCGCTTGATTGGGACCGCTGGACTCGCGCGCACTGCATATTTTACAACGCTTGTTGGAGTAAAGGTCTTCTAGCGTCCTAAAAAAAATTACTTGCGCGTTGTAAACCTATTTTTTAAACGCCACGCATTGGACGGCTGTTGGAGATGCTCTAAAATGCGTCTTATTATCCAGTTTGGAAGCTAGTTGTAGTATGAGAATCTAGCATCATTCCAAGTGGACTATGGAATCTATCGAGCTCGCCGGTGACCAGTCCGCGTGTTTGCCGCCTGTCGACCCTAAGCCACCTGCTAATTTTAGGTTAACTAAAGCCTAGTTACAAGTGATCTCTGATAGATTAGTCAGAAGCATCGCAATATGCATCAGTTTAATTATTATGCAAGCACGCATGCATGCATCGAGTCAAAAGTAGTCCACAACGTATGCTTCGTTATTCGTGCACGACATGTGATACCATGACTCAATGCGTGCACGGTGCCGGGGGTCCCTGGGTATATGTACATTAAGATAACTGAACCCAGCAGCCCGTTGCAGAAATAGCAACGGCAAGATCGATCTTCATCTAAACCTAGCGCGCGCGGCTATAAATACGGACCGGCACCGCTAAGTTTCATTCACTAGGAGCTAGCTAATCGACCTGCAGCCATGAAGAGAACCATTGCTGCCGTCCTGCTAGTGCTTTCCCTCGGGGCCCTCGTCGCTGCCATCGCCGACGACCATGTAGACACCATTCGTCTTCCGAGCAACGGTAACTGTCACGCTATTTGATTAGATAAACTATATGTACATTGTTTTACTGCCAGAATTGTGAAGAGAGAGCAAGTGCTTTTGCTAGCTACTCCCTCCGTAAAGAAATATGTGAGGGTCTAGATCACTAATTAAAGTAGTGATGAACGTGATATATATGTACGAATCCAGGTCTTGCTGATGAAGTAGCGACGGCGGCTACGGAGAAGAAGAGGCCGTGGAAGTGCTGCGACAGCCCGTTGTGCAGCAGGTCCATCCCGCCGCGGTGCCGCTGCATGGACGCGGTGGAGCAGTGCGACGAGGCCTGCACCCGGTGCGAGGCGTCCCAGTCCGACCCTTCCAAGCGGATGTGCAACGACCGGTACCATGGCTGGCCCGGGCCAAACTGCACCGAGCCCGACGCCGACGACATCCCAAGTGGTACTGGTACCACGCATCCTCGAAGACTTGGCATCTCCATGTACTAGTAATATCTAACGGTGTGCGCGCGTGCAGGTCCAGGAGTTTCTGGTCCGCCGGTCGTTGGTCAGGAAGCGACGGCGGTGATGGCAACGGAGACGTCTGTTAGCGAGGAGAGCGCCGCCGTCGGCGAGGAGAAGCCGAGGCCATGGAAATGCTGTGACCACCCCCTGTGCACGAGGTCTTCCCCGCCTACCTGCTTCTGCCACGACAAGGTGAAGAAGTGCGCCAAGACCTGCAAGAAGTGCCTCAAGGACGAGTCGGGCTCTTCCCTCCGCGTGTGCGGCGACCGGTACTTCGGCTGGGCCGGGCCCAGGTGCCACGAGATCTAGCCTGGCCGCCGCCGTCCGCCGCGGATGTCCATGCACGCTCAGCTCTATCTCTGCACCGGGTGATGGTGAACGAATAAAGTGAGACGGCCGGCCGGTCAGTGGCCTGGTGTACCGAGTCACGGAGTTCTGTATCGCACTGTAGTAGGTGCGCACGTACGTGTAGTTTTGTTCCGGGTTGTCGTTGTAGCGCTAGTAGTGTTTAGTTGCATGGTCTCAACATCGATGAATAAGATAAGTTGTGTTGATCAGACAGTCGTGCCATCTTTGTTGATGCTGGATAGTTCAAGTTTGAGGTGGTCAAGTGATACATGTACTACCTCTGTACTGTGCCAAAATATAAGATGATTTTACAGTGCAAAAACGTCTTGTATTTTGGTACAAAAGAGTACCACAAGTGGTTGGTTTCGTGGGTGTGCATGCATGACCGGTTGATGTTGGAGAAGAACTTAGGGGGGCTGTTTTGAAAGTTCAGAGACTAGTGTGTAATCTTTCTATCTTTCTGATGATGTTTGTAATTTGTACTCTGTCGCACCGCTTTGGCCTTCTGGAGATGCCATCTCAATATGTATAAATTAAACACGTGTCCCCAAAATCTATGCGGATTTTTAACACGTTTCATATTCTAATTTACAATACTATGTGAGAAAAAAAAGAGTTCTGAGGATTTGCGAAAAAGTCTTACATACCAAAAGGATCATGTACTGTTCCACAAATTTAGAGTATTTGAATGGGTTGCATGTGAGCACGGTTGGCGATGTATGATGGTGTCGCTCTTGCCGGCGTTGTGTTTCTCCATTTGTGTTGTGTTTGCTTCGCCCTTGGCATTTTTGTATGCCATCTCATGTTTTAGACCTGGTTTAGATAGGTGTGGTGTCTCCTTTGTAAAGGTTTTTTGTATTGTTTGTTCTCTAATAAACTGAGCAGTTTCACCCACCGGCTTCTTCTTCTGTTGCAATGTAATCTTAGCAGCTCTCTTGCTAATGTTTTTCTTTAAAAAAAATCTGAAGATTTATGAAAAAAAAGGTCTTACATACCAAAAGGGTCCTGTAGTGTTCTACAAATTTGGAGTACTCAAATGGGTTGCGCGTAAGTTTAATTGGGTCCAAACATGTTTCTGAAGAAATATAGTGTTCCAGTCTGATCTCAAAGTGACTTGGTACGTTCTAACCCAGTTTCAGCCAAGTTTCGTGTGCAACATTTGCACATAAAGAGATGTAGTGCAATTATTTTCGTAAAGCAAGTGGCGGTATAAGCCAAAAGGAGAAAGTATCATATTTCCTTTTTTAGAGTATTGTCGTCGTTGGCTAATCCACTAGTGACTTCGTGCTTATCCAAATGGAATCGTCCTGTGGAGATCGATGACGTAACCAGATCCGTTTTTGCCGCCGACCGATTCTGAATCTTTGACCGATTTATAGGTTAATTACAGTGTGCCGCCGACCGATTTTTCAGCCTATTCATCGGGTGATGTTTGTAATTTGTACTGTCACACCGCTTTGGCCTTCTGGACCCCTCCCCTACTTTAATAAAAAAGCATGGTAGTTACAAGTGAAGTGATGATCACCCATATCTGTTTGCCTCCATCTATAGCCCGGCGGGAAGCGCCATGCGTTGCCCTCGTGCCCTCTGGTGATTCGCCTGACACGGCTATATATAGACTGCCCGAGCCCAAGAAGCATCCTCACCAAGTACACAAGCTAGCTCTGATGGGAGAGTGGCGTTGTAGAGGACGGGCGCGTACGCTCCTGGTATGTGGACGAATGGAAGGAGCGACTCAGTTTTTGTCCGGTGGTATTAATGAGGTGTGCATATTAACTGCCTTGGCTGTACTGTTGGCGTATACGTATCGGAGATGCTCCTGTGTCGTTAACGCCGTAGTCCAGCAACCTGTGCTGAAGGTACATAAAAGTTAACAATGGTGCATAACAGATGCATATAAAAGTTCCGTCTAATATAACAACGTGCACCGGACAGAAAAAGTAATAAATAACAACACGGGCCCACGGCCAGCTTCATAACTCCCCGCCCACCGCCCCATCCGCCCTCCCCTTCCTCCTCCTCCCGCACGCCCTTTCGGTCGAGTTGTCAGTAGCGGCACCGACCAAATCAACGGATGATGGCGACTGCAGAGGTCAACGGCGTCGGGCTGGAGTTCCTTTCAGATCCGGTGGACAGGTATGCTTCCCACTCCTTATTTTCCAAAGTTCGTAATGATACACGCGCTGCGAGGAAAGCTTACGGATCCACGTTTTTGTTGCGCAAGTTCCCCCTGCCGGATCTTGGATCCGACCATCTGATCACGACCGGTGAGCCTACTTCTGCACAGACTGAGTCAACCACTGAATCGAGCATGGGGGATGTTGGCGACCCATCTATCATAATGGAGTTGGCTTTGAAGCCCGCTGGAGAAGCACTGAGCTTGGCACCGGTCGATCCGCAGCCATCTACAGGAAAAGAAGGTGCTGATGTCCCCGGATGGACAAGAAGGTATGATCGTTCGGGCCTGTACATGCTTACCTCCTACAAGAAAGTAGATGTCGAGAATTAGCAATTAACCTGAATGGTGTGCTCTTGACAAAACTGAATTCTTCCACTGAAAAGCATAGTTACATTTTGACTGAATAAATATTACAGAAAGATGCATATGAGCCCATTTCGTAACTGTAAAAGTAAAAATTGCACTTCCATGCTTGTCCTCTTTTAAGAATGTATAACTCTGAAAAGAGTGGTGGTGTTGCTGCTGCACCTTTGGTGTCAAACAGTATTCCATCGACTTTGAGATGCAAAAATGTGTATTTCTGCTGTAGATACTTGCTTGCTGCTTATACAAATTTACTTCCTGTATAAAATGTAGCACCATTTGCAATTGTTTTCGCTCGTTCGCACCTCCAAATCTAGCATTTGAACAAAAAAACATCGCAGTGGAGATGCATATGCATGCAGATCATTCGTAATTAATGAATTCTGTATATAAAATTAAGAACATCCATTAACAAATAGAAGTAATACTTTCTTCACTGTGCAGGGTCAGGATTGGGCAAGCCCCCGAGCGTGTTCCTTGTGCTGGGAGGGTGTGTGCCCTCGAAAAAACACTAAGAGGATATGCAGAAAACAAAGGTGATACAGTTGTGGTTCCAGTGGTTGGATATAATTTCGATTCGTTGGGAGAAGCATACGACTTCTACAATCTATACTCTTGGGAAATCGGTTTCGGTATAAGATACGGCAAAAGCCGTCTAAATGTTGAGAGAACCAAGTGTATGCAGGAAATAGTTTGTGGATGTTCAGTAAGTACCAAATGAATTCAGCTACAGATTGTTGCCACGATTTTCTGGATATCCACTAACACCGTGTATGATACTTTTTTGGATTTTCAGGGCAAACCAAAGAGAGGGAATACACGGACCTGCCGCTGCGAGTGCCCTGCAATGATTCGTTTGCTTCGATCCAATGACAATGGCTTGTATATAAGTGAGCACCGGCCATCGCACAACCACGCTTTGACAGATAAGTGTGGCGAAAAGGTATACTGGCCTTCACATAAGCATATTGATCTATATACAAGAGACCTTGTGAAGCAGCTTAGAGAAAACAATATTAGCATTGGGAAAGTTCATAACATACTTGGTAGTTTCTTTGGATCAATGAATAATCAGCCTTTCACAAAAAGGGCTTTGAGGGGACTCTGTGGTGAAATCAGCCGAGACCAAGCAGACGATGACGTCCGAAAAACTATGGATGTCTTTGCAGAATTGGGTTCAAAAGATGCTGGCTTGTATTACAGAGTTCAACCTGACAGTGATAGCCGGATAAGGAATTTACTTTGGTCAACAGGTGCAAGCAGGATGCAGTACCACTATTTTGGAGATGCAATAACATTTGACACAACATATAGAACAAACCTATATGATATACCATTCAGACTTTTTGTTGGAGTAAACAACCACTTCCAAAGCATTATCTTTGGTGGTGTTCTTGTCAGGGATGAGACATCAGAAACTTTCGAGTGGGTGTTCAATGAATTCATCCGCATGATGGGTGGCAAGCATCCCCAGACCATACTTACAGGTAGATGCACCAAAAACTATCAAAATTTAAACCATCTCATAGTACTCCATAAGCACATACAAATGCTGGCATGGTAGATATACTTAAGAGGTACAACAGCCAGAAAACGATACTTACTGATTGGTAATCATGTCATTACTGCTGGAAGACCAAATCATACAATAAGTAACATCTACCTGTTTGCCTGAATAGATCAATGCTGGGCTATGGAGCTGGCAATAGAGAAAACAATGCCCGAAACCACACACCGGTGGTGCAAGTGGCACATACTTAAGAAGGCAAAAGAGAAACTTGGTACATACTACACAAAGCGAAGCAACTTCAGAGCAGAATTCCATAAAATTGTCAATCACATGTTGACAGAAGATGAATTTGAAAATGCATGGAGAGAGCTGCTTGATAAATACAGTTTACAAAAAACCCGTACATGGCAAGCATATATGAAGTACGTCAGAAGTGGGCAAAACCATAATTCTGGGGCAAATTTTGTGCAAAGATGACAAGCACACAGCGAAGTGAAAGCGCAAACCACATGCTCAAGGGATACGTGCCAGCAAGCTGCCCCATGCACTTATTCGTTCGGCAATACATGAGACTTCTTTTCAACCGAGAAGCAAATGAAAATTATGAAGAAAGGCGAACAAAAATAGTGAGTTACAGCATGACCACCTTTAATTTTCTTTTTTTGTGCCAACATGAGAAATTACGATACATATATAGTAACAACAAAAATTTGTACGTACAGACATCAACAACTATGAAGGTCAACACGCCATTGGAGTTCCATGCTAGCAAAATCTACACTCGAGCAATGTTTGAGAAATTTGGTGAAATCTTGTATGAAGCAGGGCAGTACTGGGTAGAAGAAGTCGAAAAAGGATCAAAATACTATGTACACCGCTACAATCCAGAGAGACATGACAAGTGGTGCAGAGTGTTGTACATAGTGCATTTCATGTCTGAGAGTCAGGAACTCTCATGTGAGTGCGGTAACTTTGAACATACCGGATTGCTATGCTGTCATTCAGTTAAGGTACCAACACATAATCTTCATATACTTACAACAATGTTAGATAGCATACTTATTCGCAAAGGAAAAATGCACTGACCAATTAGACAATTTATTGCAGGTTCTTGATTTCTTGGGGATAGACAGAATTCCAGCAAGGCATATACTCAAAAGGTGGATAGTAGATGCAAGAGATGTTCTTCCAGTTCACTTGGCACACCTTCAAAAAGACAGGATTTCAGCTAACTCCATAACTTTCAGACATTCGAATCTTTATACACATGCTTTAGAGGTGGTAAAACTGGGCGATGCAAATCCAATTGCATATGATTGTGCAATGGAACTTCTCAGGGCAGCAATGGACAAGTTAACTCCTTTAGCTATTGAGCATGATGGCCTCGGTTTGGAACAGAGAATTCAATTACACAACAATAAAGGTACAGAATTGTCTCTCTTAGAAGGAGCACAACATCCATGCATGAGCGATGCTGACGGGAGTGGCATCAGAAATTTCATTGGGTTATCAGCTCCAGAACGCAAAAGGAAAGCTGGCCGACCAACAAACAGTAGAGACAAGCCGCCATATGACGACAGAGGTGCAAAGAGTAAGAAAATGAAGGCAGCATCACAGCTTGATACAACTGCTGGATGCAGTACAAGCAAAAGAACAAGGTTCTGCAGCATATGCCGTGAACCTGGGCACAAAAGCACAACTTGTCCGCAAAGAGGGGATACGCCCCAGAAAAAAAGAAAGGAACCAAAATGCTCGATATGCGGAGTCGGAGGACATCGAAAGAACACGTGCAACAATCCTAACATTGTGTTGCATGTTGCGGAGCAAGCTATTCCTGAACATGGCATCTCATCATGAAGATTCATTCAATCATCGAAGCATTCAGGAAAGTTGAACTGCAATTGCTCTGTTCTCCACCTGGCCCCTCTGAAGTCATTGTCATACCCATAGCATCTGTAGTTTCAACTTTTCTTCCCGTGCGTACTTAATGGTCAATGCCAGTGTGCTTCTGTAGCTTATATGTACTGCTTTGCATGTACTATATTTACCATCTAGAACTTATTTTGAAAACTTGGTTCCATGCTGCATGCTAAACAATATGGTGACAAATTTGCATGCATTGGGTTCATAAAAGTTGTCAGCGAAAATTTCAGGGTAGTAATGCTTAAAAAATGTGTTGTATTTTTGGTGTGCTAGCCAACCAAACCGGCACCGACAGCACAGTGCAGATATTCACTCCCTTTTCCCGCCCATCGTCCAACAGAGCTAATTTGAATTTTGAATCATTTGGGGCGCCCACGCATCAAGTCCTCTACTTAATGCCCTTCCTCTGGCAGGCCAGGATCAAATGCAACGCTAGTTAAAACCAGCAACGCCTGCGCTTGCACATCCATTCCTTCCCACATATGGTTGCCTCCTCTAGGTTGTGTACCGCTGAATCTCCCTGGGGGCAAGATGTCTTCTCACATTTCAGGCCATAGCTATTTTGTGGACGCAACATCGGGATCGAACTCTCCCCATGCTCCGGTCGGCGATGATCATGCCGAAGCTGACGCTGATGCAGACCAAGCAGAAAGTTGGGTAGAAGGACAACTCAGCGAGGTACGTTCTCCATATAGGCAAGTCGCTTCTGCGTTTTGTAGATCTAGGATATATACTTATAGCCTTGTCACCCGGGTCTCTTGTATGCAGCACTCGGTGAACGGCAGAGCCGACGGACCCTGTGAAAGTGCAGACGAAGGTGAGGCCGATGGCGAATTCAAAGTTCAATCAAAGTTAGTCGCCGTGGAAGGAGTAGGCGATTACGATCCAGATGATCATTTCATAGTCGCCGATGATGAGACAGATCCACTACAAGCTGGAAGCTACTCGGAGTCTGCAAACAACTGGGAGGCTCACCGGTGGGAGGAAGATGATGCTGAAGTGAGAGCTGTCAAGCGAGCAAGAAACGATTAGTAGAAACCCTAAGTAGATCTGAAAATCTGTAATCTAGGCGCATCTAGCTAGGTAGCTCTCAATAAATTACCATGCACGCGTTATGTTCCCCCTGACCGATGACCTGAAGTGTTCCATGATCGTGCTTGTACCCAAAAAAAACTAAGTCATAGCATGTTCTTCTGGGCGTGCATCTTCAGTACGAAAAGAAAAATAGGAAACTGCCTTCTACTTGTTTGTTGATTGATTGGAAAACAAGAAATACATACCTTTTTACCATCCATGCAAAAAAAAAAAAACCGCCCCAACTGCACGACCATGGAAAAATACGTAGCTTAATTTATCATGTTCTGGATGCGGTCCAAAAATGAACCATGCAGTAGAACTAAGGTACATACATCATCAACGAGGAACTACATGCGGCGGTGGGCCGGGGGGGGGGGGGGGGGGGGGGGGGGTTACGAATAGTAGTAAAACATGAAGCAAAAATTAACGATACTGCGTGAATTACATCACAAATGAAATAAATAATTAAATAAATTTTCCTTGGAATGCATATTATTCATTGATTGGAGCTGCCCTTGTGAGTGCGGTACACGGGAATCTATCGGGTGCACCTGTACTTGTGATGCTACCGGTACACCGGTATCCTATATAAAAAGTTGGAAAAATGTGAAAAAAAAACTAGCACATTAACGCAACATCAATGTATGTTGTCAGAAAAAAACATATAAAAACTTGATTTTTTTGATATATAAATATGAAAATTTTTAACATCAGTGTGATAATGGGCCAAAAAAGCCAAGTTATGTTTACGTACTATGCAGTGTCGAATTTTTCATTTTTGTTTTTCAAGCTATGTTCAAAATTTTGAATCAAAATTTTATGACAACCTAAATTGATGTTGTGTGAGTGTGCTAAATTTTTTTCTAAAATTTTTAAACGTTTAAGAAAGCACAATATGAGTTCGGTGCACCGGTGCACCGGTGCACCAGTATAATGTTTGAAATGCATTGCGATTGAAAATACATCATTTAAACAAAATCCTCGTTCAATTGGGTATAATTCATTGGTTATAACTGCCCCTGTGACAACCGTAGGGGATTGCTCAAAGAATTTGTGTCACATGATGACAGCAGAGAAACATCAAAAAAATCGACAAATAAAAATTGTTTAAGTAATAGTGATTTTTTTAAATGATCGTAAATCTAGTAACGAAAAATGCTAATCGTTCAACGAATTCATTTTACACTATGCTAAACGTACGATAAGGGTTATACATTGCAGGTGGATTCGAAAAAACATGGATAACATGGCCCCGAGGAGCAGAGACAAAAGTTTATATTAGATTTCTATAGTAAGATAAAATTGTGGGTGCAATCGCGACATGTGCATATGATTTATCAAAAATTGATTAAAAAAATAAAAATCAACCGTCGTTGACAATAAGATTGCGAAGCAAAAAATGAAAATAAAACAACAATTAAGAACTGGCGTACTCCAAACTGATGCTCTTTCCAACAAAAAGTTTGGCATCCACCGTTTGCTGCTTTTAGAGAAAAGTCCATCGTTGGATCATCTGTGCCGTGCGGCCAATCAGATGGGACCACAGATAAAAAAAGGCATATACAATGATCGGGGTTGCTTCTCGAATTGGCAGCATGCGCATCCATTCTGAGTTGCATGGGGCCGCATCCATGCTTCGGACCCTAGTTTAGATTCCCCTGTACTGGCCAACAGATCGGAGACATGCAGTCCTGCTGTCGCTACAGTGTCGGGACTGTTTTGGAACAGTACAGTACATCAGTTTTTTCGCAAGCATACCGATCCAAATGTGTGAACATGCGACGTGTCCGAGCTGTACGCAGAAACATTGACCAATGCATCTGTATTGGCAACACACTCGCGTATATGAACGTGTACGCGAGCTCAGCTCACTCACCATGCCTCGCAAATAATTAAGCCCCACCTACCATGGGGCGGCATGCCTGAGCGATACAAATGAGGTAAAAAGAGTGGTGGCGTGTTGAAAATGGTAGGAAGCGTGTGAACACAGCTCAGCTGGACAAGACACGCGGATCCCATTTTGGGCATATTTCGGCTGCCGTGTGCGCTTCAACACTGCCGCTACCATTACAACTCTGCTACTCCAGTCCCCTGCTTATCTCCATCCCCTTCTTCCTCCTAGGGAAAATCCCTCTTCTCCATCCGAGTGCATCGACGCTTTCTTCCCCTTCTACTCAGCTCTCCTACCTTACCTCCGTGCCCCACCAGTCCGGATTGAAGCAAGCACCACATCCTCTGTTTTTTTAACGCGGCAAAAACCACCGGCCGGCGCTGCCTCAGGTGACATGTCACCACTCATTCGTACCATGCCTTTCAATCGCATTTTTGCTCATACATCTCGATCTGACGCATGCATATCTGACCTTAATCTTTGAACTGTCGAATAATCTCAGCTCCGGCCGCGTGGGAGTTGGTTGATCGACGTATGACTCCTACGGAAGAAGATGCCGATAAAGACCTGACGATGGATGGATCCGGTCGAAAGGAAATGCCGGACTTGAAGATGGAGAAATGCAGACTGAGAAGGTCGCCGCGTAAGGTGGCGCAGCCCTGTGCCGCAGCAGCAAAAGCAGCAGTAGCATGCGAGGCCTCAAGTAAAGGGAAGCAAAGAGGCGCCCGTGGGCCAAAAAAGCTCACTGGCTTGCAGGGGTCAGATGCCTCAGTAATCCCTTCCATTCGCTTCGGCTTCAACACCAAACAGGTGATGAGCCTGTCGACTTTTTGGTACCCTCATTTCAAGCGTACGGGGTTAGGAGCACTACTAAGCACTCGAGCATGTGGTGGTGGAGACAAGAAAATGTACTGGAGTTTACTTAGATGCATAGATTCAAAGCGGAAGACCATGACATTCCCTGATAAACAAGTTAGATCCATCTCGGTACAGGACGTAGAGCATATTACAGGCATCCAGTCTGGACCTGTGCCTGTCCCAACACACCTGAGCCCATCCAGCAGGCTGGATGTGTTGTGGCAGGTTCAGGATATGCATGGTCTAGCACGGACAGTAAAAGGCACAATACAAGTTAATCAACTAATGAGTGTCATCGGCCGTTTTGATCGAAGAACAACTAATGAGAAAGAGATTGACATTGCAAATGTTGCCTACACTCTGCTAGTGTGTGCCACCATGATTTGTCCTAGATACACAAGTGCAGATGTGCCTGACGAAGTCCTTCTATGTGTACTGGATCCCTCTAAAATTCACACATACAACTGGGGTCAGTATCTGCTTGATGGAATCATGGTAAGCGCGGACAAGGCCCAAAAACTTGAGGCTGAGCAGGTCAATATCGCCGTAGTAGGAGGCTTCCAACTTGTGCCCCAAGTACGTGCTAGATCTGCATGCATTCATTTTCTTATCCTTCACTCTAATGCCTACGTATGAGATTACTCATTGGTCATGTTGTTGCTACCTTGTGCACATGAATAGATACTCTTTGTGGATTGGATCAATTTTGAAGCACACTGCATGATGGACAATGCCTGGCCGTGTGTCTTTGCATACACATACGAAAAACTAAAAGACATGTTTGCACTTGCAAGAGAAGCTACAAGTCGTTTGAAAGTAATAACTCTGACTCTTTTCTCTTATGTCTATTTTTAATGCAAAGAACAATATTATTAGTGGAAAATAATAATTATTCTTACCTTTGTTTACGCACTGGACATGAACTATAAATGTATTGACATTCATACAAACAAAAAGCATTGCCACCTATGCCGCAACAAAGTGGGAACTGCATCCAATCCTCCATCAGGAACGTGCCTTTTCAATTGGTGCGGCAACAACAGCTGCTTCTCAGTTCATCAAAACATTTGTAGCGTGCAGAATCAGGGATGCAGTACTTCATTTTGCCGTCCACCACCGTCCGCCTGAACAAAGATTGACAAATGAGCACTACCGGAGATGTGTTGCACTAGTTCTTCAAATTTTCGACAAGGTTGACAATGGTTGTAAGGCTGTGTACACAGAGTTCTTGTCGATGCTGCTATTTGCTGAACGAGCACAGACAAAGTTCCCAAAGACTGCTCGGATGGCAAAACAAATAGCCAACCTTATTCCTCATGCCACTTGTGAATGTTATCTCCCCTTCGCTTTGACAATAAAGATATTATTCCTACTTCTTTTTGCAATCTTATCACCTCTAACCTAAGAACTTTGTCTTGTAAATAGTACTGGAGGTAAACACTAGTTCAAGGAAAAGGAAGATATTCGAAGAAGCTGCACCAAAACATATATCCAATAGAGGAACAGAAGCAGAATGCATACCAAGTTGCTCCACAGCAATTCATGTCACCCGTGAGTTTCATCCGTTACCCAAGCCTCACGATTAGTACTTAATCAGTGGGTACATTTATCTGACGTCCGACATTTGGTGCATTGAACACAGCTCTGCAAATGGTTCCTCCTGCACCTCCTCAAGGTTGTATCTCCTTTCAGCATCACATTGCACATATTATATATATTTATTACTACATTGTCCGCAGTACTAACATGCCAAATCTGGCTTGCAAAAGGCATGGAGCTGAACACTAGCAGCAACAAAAGAAATATATTGGAGGAACCTCCTGAAAAACAGGTATCCATTGGACATAAGGCAGTACAATCCACAGCAAACTGCTTTGCGTCAACTGACAACGCTAGTACGTTCACTTAATTACTCTTGCCTCGCAATCAGTAGTTGCCATGCTAATTGATGTTGCTAACCTGCAACACTCTCTCCATTTTAAACAGATCTCCGCATCCAGATACCTCCAACATCAACCGTGCAACTAGAATCTCCACTTGGAGCTGTGCAAAATTCAGGTTCATTTTCATTGTGAAACATCCATGATAACTATTTGACTTGATCATTCCACATTATGAATTTCTTTGCAGACTACGGAAATCCGGACAAAACGAAAACACCAAAACCAAGTTTACGTGCACCAGGACTGCCAGCTGTTATTGGACGACTCAATTTGAGTGATGGCAGCTGCACCTCAACACGTCGTGAGCTTCAGTTCAGTATTGCAAACAACCTAGATGGCCAAAACGATCCAGGTAGTACCAAATGTACTTTTGGCATTCCGAGCTTCAACTCGGTATATACACTAGTTCACATTTTTCTACAGACTTAAGTGCTAACTAAAATGTTGTACATAGCTGATCCAGTACAGATCCCATCTCCCAAATGTCCCCGTACACCTTTCCATTTCCGTTCCCAGAGCCAGAGTGATACTATAAGCGGATCAATTGGATGGTCAAGTAAGCGATCCCGAATAGATGTGGCAAGAAAGCTGGACTACAAGAAACACAAAACATCACGTATTTCAGATGTCATGCAACAAATGGCTACTCCACAAGAACCAACAGCTCCAACTATACCATCCGCATCTTCCAACTCCAATTTCCAAGGCGATATAACTCCAGCAGCAGGTCATCCTTGTTATTTCAAAAACATAGTACACCCTCCCATCCATGTTTAAACATTCCTGACTTGTTGATCAACCTATTTGCACTGCTTGCAGGCATAGACTGTAGCAAACTCCAAGAGAAACATGTGGAACTCAAGGCATACAGCCAACGACGGGCAAAACATACTACCCAAACCCATAGTAAACAGCAACCTTCAGGTGACGGCACATATCATATGTCTCCTGCTAGCTGATCTATACAGCAAAATCGGTTATCTCGCCTACATAAAAATGTGCCCTTACTGTCCAATTCGGTTGGATGACTAGGTGACAATGTATTGTACTCTAGTGCTCTCGGTATGCATGTGGCATCCATGGAGTCAAGTTATGGACACAAGACAAGCAGCACTGTTGATGAAATGATCCTCACACATTCAGGTAGGGCAGAGCAGCTTGATATCTGCTACACCCTCAAAGACATGTCGTCGCCTATTTATAACATCCTTGATTTTGGTACCTGCCTTATAGATTATCGGACTTCCAACACACTCGCTGCGCCAAAATGGGATTCAAGTCCAACATATGCTCTGGGTGGCAGCTCATCAGGCATGGACCTCCTAGCAGCAGGTAATCCGTAAAAAATGTACATCATACTCTAGTAGTACCAAACAAATCATAAAAGTGAAGTATTGCTGACCAACTTGGTGATAAATGTACAGTTGCATCAGGTAGCTATGATAGCAGCATAGACCGTTTTGCACATAAGATCAACAGAAGCATATTTTCATCTTCTAGCACGCGGCTGCCTCCAACATCTGAAGGTTTGTTCAGCAACTACCTACCCCATTGTCGTACCTTGAGACAAAATCACTGATCTACCTTCAGAAAAACTCGTGCATTGCATCTCTATGAAATTCTCAAGAAAAATGCATATACTGATGACCCATCTATACCTGACAATTTGCAAGTTTTGTGGAGTGCAGCCGACGGATCACCCTCAGAGAAAACCCACAAACCTGCTCGTGCACCATTTCAAAGGTTATCAGTAGATGAGCCTGATGTCTCTGACGTCTACACAACATATGATACAATACAGAAATGAAAATCCCATGAGCTACGCAGGTTCTGTATTCTAACCCACGTATCCAACAAAAACCTCGTGGAATAAAAAGCATGTAATTATTGCACAACAATATAGAATGGCATCATGAAGTGACTGAAATATGTCTTGTTTTTACAGGAAATATGTTACCCTCGATCATCCCTACTTGATAGAGATGAACGGGCATGCGATGATAAGGAACTTTGGTGCGGGACATGGTCTTAAAAGAGATGGCATGTCAGCACCAGTCCGAGTTTTCAACATGAAGGACAACAAGCTATACCCAGGAGGAAGTCCGCACTATAGGGCAATCTTTGACCCAAGCTTTGCGGTATAAAAGATCAATAACCTATTAACAACTGCTTCATTACTTACTTTATTCCGTCGTGAGTTACCAGACTTTCTGTGGTTCTGACTGTCATCCTTGCACTCATGATTTCTTCAGGACATAGCCATTGTCAGCAGCAAAGAAGATGAATTGCAGCGTGTGCACTGGATGTTCAAGAAAGAAAACCATGATTACAAACTAGAGGAATGCACAAAAGTAAGTAACCAACATCCCACTATGGTAAATATTCAGTAATTGTTTATGACGCCTTCCCAAGATGATGCCACGAATACTAACAACATTTAATTTTTTTGCCACTTGTCTCGAACTCCCAGTTTTTCGTTATACTTGAGATCGCAAAAGGGTGGTGTATTTATGAGATAGACATTGCTGCAAGAACTCTACGCGTAATGGATCCCATGCTTACAACCTCCCCACCAGGTTCACTTGAACAGAAGCACAAAGAAACAAGCAAGTGCGTCACCCGATGCCTCTTCAAATGCCTCAATGCATGTTATCCAGACTGGTATTTCCCTACAATTCCCTGGACTTACAAGTATACATACGGCATGCATGCCAACTGCAGTTCGTAAATTAACCCAACACCAGTTATGCTATTCAGATTTGCACACATACTTGTCTTGCCCTAACTAATGATTATGTGACTGAAAAACCTGACAGTTCTGAGAGTGGCTTCTATGTCCTGCACTACATCAAGGAGTATGATGGGTGCAGGCTGCAAATAATGCCAACCCCGGTAAGCTTGCTAACCTTTCCACTCTATAGCAGAACATATGAAACACCCACATAAAAATGCTAACCCACAACGGTTGCTGTCTACAAGCTTTAATTGGATACATGAAGATGCAGATGGCATACGAGGTTCTCCACATGAAGGGGAACGAAAAATGCTCCACCGTGTATGGTTCCAGCCATGCTTAAAAATGCGGGAGTTTGAATCGCGGTACAAGTAGAAGCCACCCTTAATCTATTGCAAAAAGATCATGAACGAGACAAGCTATGTACGCACATCATCCTTGGTTTGGCTCCCCCTTAGGATGTCGGTCTTTACGACGCGCTACGCGTACTATGGCTCCTATCATATTTTATCCTTCATGTACTGAATTTCCCTAGCAAGACTTTTAGCCTACTTATGTTGTGTATTGCCGACTTTAATCGATCTTATGTTGTGGATGATCACCTGCTTGTGACCTAAGTACAATGTTCATGTAATAAGACTTTAAGACTTTTAGCTGCCTTTACTACTATGCATTTACCTTCTATGAACAATGTAGCATCCTGATGCTGAAAACACTTTCTTTGCAAACCTACGTCAACCATGCACTTGCGCTCATCACGCATATCTTGGGATGCTGCCTTCCAGCAACTGCTCCTCCTGAAAATTGTTGAATAACCCAAGAAAACATGTCATTCCTCTAACAAATCAAAAAGAAAGTGAAATCCAATCGCAAATTAATTAAACAAACTAACCATGAGGCATCTCGTTAAGTTAACTTGACACAGTTAAACAAAATAGTCTCATCAATAAACGCATTTCCCATCCATTGCTCCCATGCTTGTCAACCCCGCCCACCCCCCCCCCCCACCCATACACCCCCACCCCGACCACCAACAAAACCACCCCAAGCCACGAAAACTCAAAAATTTAAACACATGTGTGCTTCCATTCCTCTAAGAACATATCCGCCTGCTTAAAACATTGTACGAAAAAAAACCCAACTTTGGTTGCTAAAAAGGTATTATGAAATTATAATATAAAAAAGACCGTTATATTTAATAGTCAGATTTTGATGAGCACATCAACACTTGAGAAAGGCACTGTCTACATTGCATAATAATAAGAAAAAAACGTGGCAACATGTTATATTTACTGTAGGCAAACAACCCTTCTTTGAAACACTAGACAAAAACAAACTGAAAAAATTACCTATGGAACATTACATTAAAATCCCACCGAAAAATTCGAAATTTTCTTTGCTATAGACAACAATCATAAAATCGTAACCATCGCCGCCTCCCCACGCCCCTCTACAAAATCCAACTTTCATTTCACACAATCGACTAAATCACAGTATATAAACTTTCACAAAAAGCGTTTTGAAGAGCAACAAGCTTAAAACCTGCCACGTGCAATGGCCCATGAAAAACATTTCGCTTACATTGGGCATACAATTTCCATTTAGTGTTGGTCAAGACGGTAAAATATTTGTTCGCATCCTTCAAACCTAAAAAACACATAAACGAAAATCACAACAGTACTACTTAACACATGGTCCAGCATACATGGCATACATACATACACGGGACATGATTTTCAGCATGTCCTTTATTTGACACACTCATCTAACCACATTCATCAGTCAGTGCTAGTTGCTGAAAAAACAAGTTCCAATAGCACATTCACCCCTTTCATTCACATCGCTCCTCAGGTTCATCAAACGCAGCGCGCAGGAGATCATCAGCCACGAAATCGCCACGATCATCGCGTAAATGGAAGACCTCATAAGCAACCAATTTCCTAAAACTTGCAATATTATTCTGCATATTTGACAGCCAACCACATATTGAACTCCCCCGTGCTACATATTCACAATGAAATCATTTATAATTATAGATGGAAATAGAATCCAACAGAATGAATTACCTTCGTAAGTGCACACATCATCTTCTCCCCACAATAATTCCTAATAGCATGGATCATGCATATTCCAGACTCATCCCTGAAAAAAATCAAAAAGGATAAATGACATTCACAACTGCATTCCTTTGCCTTCATACATTGATCCTCAAATTCAGCAATATACCTTGTGAAAAAGTCATCAGTAATCTTCGGGAACTTCCGCTTCCAACTTTGAGAAGCGCGATGCCATTTTGCAAAGTATTCATTCAAGCAGCCAAATAACGCAGCATGAATTTGTGAGACTGCCACTTCATGCATTAAGTGACGCTGCTCTAAACCCATAGCTTGCTGACACATAGGGTCGAGGACATGAATCTCCTTCCTCATCATGTCCCACATATACGCCGCCCACCCTTGATCCAACACAGCAGGTACGAAAAACTGCACCATTTGATATATATTAAATCAGATAGTGATTGTAAAAACTTTCATAAAAAAAGGTTCCCCCATACACACGTGCTTACCATCCTACACGTCGTTATATCATGATTTGCATGTGTAAATACCCCCTGTACAGCTTTCACATGCAAGACTTTCCCCCCGGCAAGAGCATGCGTCTGTTGTGCGGAAAAACTCAGTGTTTCACATTACAAATGTACATTGCTAAAGTGTATGAGCCTAAAAACAACATAATTATATGTAGTAAAATATGGCCGCACCGAAAAATCTGGTTCAAGAACTTCCCTCCACAACATGTAGGTACTTGCTCCTCCATCCCCAGTGTCAATTTGGTAAAAACGCCGCAAAAGAAGGGTAGCAACCTCATGGTCAAGAGCTTCTGATCCAAGTATCTGCTGCTGAATACATACAACATTTACCCTCAAGAGCCTTGGCGATGTATGCAGCAACCAAACACTAAAATGTTATGAAAAAAATGTCAGTAAAATAAAAAATCCCGACAACTTAAGCTTGTTAATATACGATGCACAACTTCTAACAAACAAGTGCAAAAATAACAGTCGCTTGAATACCTATTCAAATCAAGGTCTTTCTGACCACCGATCCATGCATTGAACTTGCCTATCAACGGGATTGAAGCAGGTTGCGGGACACATCCCCGTGACCATGGATCATTGCAAAAGCTTGCCGACATGACATTCCTACGCCTGGGTAATTTAGACTCAGTTGAGTGAAAATAAACAAATGTTGCCTCCTTCGTATCTGTATCATATAGAGATTGAACCATTTCAGCAATAGTCTGTGCATAGACTACAATTCGGTCTTCAAACATCTTCCCCCTATCATCTGGTTTTCTCTCTATCACAGGATTGTTGTAGACAGGAACATCATCTTTCGTCCGCGACTGGCCCTGCCCTGATTCTGCGAAAATGTAGGAAATTGCAAATACATATGTTAAGCTCATGCACCCTCCATACTTCTCATGCATAATTACAAACAAAAAAATTGTACCAGCTTTGTTTTTGTTTCGTTCAACACAAATCCTTTTCATTCTTTGATAATCTTCGTAAACCTTTGACTTTGCATGGACTGAAACAGAAAAACAAAGCAGCATAATAACATTTGGCATAACATACGGTGCACCAAAACCATAAAAAAAATGAATCTCATAGTCAATGACACTGTTAGACAATACCTTCGTCACAACCCATATCAAGCCGACGGCCTACTTCGAAAACTCGCCTACTAGAATTACCATCCACATCTGTGTACATGCACATAACAGAGAAAGATCACATAAGTTCAGAAGGCACATATGCAACAAAAAAAGCTTGGGCACATTTATGACGTTAAATCATAAGTAGCACTATGTAAAAACACATGAACATTACAGACCAGTATCCTCAAGACTAGTACACTTGGACAATCCTCGATTCGAACAACACCTGCAGCGGTCCTTCACAAGTTCGACCATTTTCTCCGCAAAGCAAAACATATCAGACTGTAGTTGGTTCCTCAACAATGTCGCGGCGAGCGTGCACTTGGCATTGTGCTGCTTCAACATGAGACTCAGCTCCTGCAGGGCCTATTGCACACAGCCATCCTGATAAGTTACTGTCTCAAAAACATGAAAATACAAAAAATAAATAAATTTCATAAACCAATACCGGATCATCTTTTGAAATCTGTCGAAGATGCTTGCTGAATTCACTTGGGCCAATTGACCTATTAGCAGACATAGGATCCCCAAAAAAGTTGAATGCCCCTGTCTTTGCATCTAAACAAACCTTTGATGTCCGACATTTGCGTGTGACAGACATCCTTGATGATGGTTGTTTGGACGAAGATGGAAGTGACATACCGTCCGTCCACATTGCGCTCGTCACACTTACAGGCACATAGCATACAGAATCTGGTGGGCGAATCTGAAAAATCAAGACAAAAATTCAGTGAATATAAAAAGGCTTATGCATACTACTAAGCTGCAGCAAACCCAAAAAAATGCTGTGTGACTTACTGCTCCAGGGACGTATGTTATGCTCCCTCGCTGCTCGCAGCGCGCCATCGTAATCATCTGCCGAAGCATTTTGTAGTCAAAACTCTGAATTCTCGGAAATACAGAGTGTATCATGTTGAAAATCCCAAGATCAATGTTGTCTAGCAAGAAAATCTGCTCCAACAACAAATAAAACGGTTATTTCCAAAATAATAGTAATAAAATGTAATATTTTAAATGAAGCTCTCCATATGACATACCTGGAAGAACAAATGGCATCCAGAAAGATGAACCACTTGCGCCTTGTTGTGATATTCCCTCTGCAACTTCATCACAGCTGCCATGAGATTATCAACAGCATACTCGCACCAATTAAATTGGGAAATCAGCTCAGGATTGGCGAGAGCCCCCCAAAAATCAATGGTCATGTGCTCATACTTTGTGCCCGGGGACAAGACATAACCCATCACAAATATAACAAATGAAATCTGGAAACAGTCCTTCTCAATCTTGCTTGATTCATCTGATATATCCCTACTAAGAAAATCTTCTGCCATCTTGAGATTCTGAGCAGGAGATGCATCCATCCCAATTGTCTGCTTCATGAACTCTACTGCTGCACTCTTTATTTTGCCATCCCTTCCACGAACAGCGCGGTTGCCGCACGGAATGCCAAATACTTTGTGAAAATCCTCTGGCACAAAAGGAATCACCCTATGTTCATCAACAACTATTGCACGCACCTTCACCTTCACCTTCCGCATAATCCACGCACTCATCTTTAGATCCATCTTCCCCAACAGTGGGAGTTTAAGCATACCCTCAAAACCAATCTCAGACACAAGCCATCTTTTGTACTCATCGAATTTTGTGATGACCTCGACGACATGCTTAACTGACAGCCGCGAGGTTAGCCCTGTCTGATCCTCCACATCATCTCCTGACCTCTCAACAACATCAACTGTAACCCCTATTTGCTCATGCCTTCCCCCTCCCCACCCTTGGTTTTCGTCCTCTTCCTCCATCTATTAATCAACAAAAAACATTACCATCCTATGAATCTGACCTCCACAAAGAATAAAAACCTCAGATCTAGCTATACAAGTGCGATAACAAACAGAATCAAAACAAACAACTGACATACCCGCCAAGCTCGCGTACACGCCTGCTAACCAAAACTGCAGATCTAAGCGTTGATACAGCCAGTTGAGGTCTCTTCTGGATCGAACTATTCAGCCCAGCTCTTGACGGACGATGAAAATGGAGAATCCCCCTCCCCCCTTGATGAGAGAGAGCAACCTTCACTATTTACAACTGGAAGTGAGCATTCATTACGCCTAGGTGTTGGGTATGGGGCTGGTGAGAAAAGAAAAGCGGCGGCCCGCCTGGTTGGTGAGTAACATCACCTTCTCAGACTCCCCACTGTGTGGTGCGCTCTAATTCAGAAACGACAACGCAAGCTGGGATGCCCCCCCCCCCCCCCCCCCCCCCCCCCTCCCTCCACGTGCACTGCATGAAAAAGAAAAATTTACAAAGCGGATTTTTTTTAGGAAGGAAAATCTAGTAGCTAACCAACTCTACACCATTAGATCTCCATTATAGAAATTTCATTGCATAAAAGTAGGTCCAAACATACAAGCAAGATGCTAAACAAGCCAAAAGCATATGGCTACCTCGCGCACGCCACTGACAGCACTTAACCCCTGCCATACCTAAGCACACCTCCCACTACGCGTCCATAAGATACTAGTATTACATTGACTAATCAAGCGCATCGCATCACGATTGCAGCCACAACTAGTACAAGGATGGCGACGCAAATAGCCATGTTTCCGACAGACACCACCAGATTGATCGATGCGGCATCCAGAGTGACGCCTGGCTGACACCGACCAACTGCCACCTCCCGCAGCAACGACCCGGCAACGTCGGTGGCCGCGGCGGCCATGTGCGGCGCCTCCGGCCCTCTGTTGTGTTGCCCCACTGCGACATTCGCCGCCTGCATCTAACCACCTTCAACTACTCCTCCGACACCGTCATCACCCGGATTGAGCTGCTCCACCAGAGGCACCACCGGTCCATGGCCAACCAAGTGCTCCAGATATGCTTCTTGCCATCAATAGAAATCACAACCTCCTCTCCCTGGCTGCAATGGATTCGCAAAGACGAATAATATTTCAACAGCAAAAAGAAACCAACATCCATATAGCCAAAAGATCCACTTACGTTGTGGTTGCGGCACTTGTAGAACCTCTCACCCGCGAACTATCCTCGCCTTGCCACAAACGTCACCACTCGCCTTCCGCAATCCGCACAAGGGATTATCTCCAACACGGGCGGATCCGCACCTTGGTTGGCGTTCGCCATGTGCTATACCTAGGCTTCTTCCTCTAGATTTTGGGGGGAGAAATGAGCAGATATGGTCGGGCAGCTGGGGCAGTCTGATAATAAATAAGGTAGCTGCACCGCACAAACACCCCTTCCCCACCATCCGTCGGTGCCTCCGTCCGCCAACGGCAACAACGTCATCCCGTTACTGTAATGTACCACTGGTACTCTTTGGCACATAATCGACCCCAAGTCCCAGACCGACGTGCTCCGTCTACTCCCCCCTCCGTCCTGTACGTACTGGAAACCGTACTTCCCCGTATGCCGCCCACGTACACCGACAACGCATTTATTACTTTCTGCTGAACGCATCCCCATAGCTAAATCGATGGTCGAAGATACCAGGAGCGCACGCGCTCGTCCTCTCCTTCGAATTTTCGGCTCTGATGGACACTACCACCATGAAGAGATGCACAACTACTATCTCTTCTCCTGATGCTTTTGCTCGTGTCCCTTGTTTCCGCGGGCGATGTGGACACCACCATTTGCCTCCCAAGCGACGGCAAAGGTGACGTCTAAACTCGAGGTTGAAGGAAGAAACTGGCAGTAGCTAATTAGCTTGTCATGGTCGTTGTCATGCAGGAATTCCTGATGAAGCAGGCATGGCGCTGACGGGGGCGAGGGAGAAGAAGGGCGGCGAGGAGAGGCCGTGTGACTGCTGCGACAGGACCATCTGCACCAGGTCAATTCCGCCGCTCTGCCTCTGCCTGGACAAGGTCGAGCGGTGCGCCGCCGCGTGCAAGCGCTGCGTGCCGGCCGAGTCTGACCCGTCCCTCCACGTCTGTCGCGACCAGTACTTCGGCGACCCCGGGCCCAGGTGCACCGAGGACGCCGCCGTTTCCTCTGCCGGCGGTAACTAGCACGAGCGTGTTAGAGCATCTCCAACAGCCGCCCAATGCGCAGCGCCCAAAAAACAAGTTTACAGCGTGCAAGTAAATTTTTTTAGGGCGCTAGAAGACGTTTGCTCCAACAAGCGCGGCAAAATATGATGCGCACGCGAGTCCAACGGTCCCAATCAAGCGGTCCCATCTGCAGCAGCCCACAGTTTGCAGCGCGCACGACCGGGCGCACTAAATATGCTGCGCGTGATGCCTTTTTGATGCGCGCGCTGCATTAGTTATAGCGCGCGCGTGCTTTTTGTGCGGCTGCTGGAGATTCCAAACCGGGTCTGCGCGCGCTAAAAGCAGTTTTTGTACCGCGCGGCGCTCATATAACGCTTCTGTTGGAGATGCTCTTAATGAATGATGATCACCCGGCCGGCCGGTCAAACTATGATGTGGTCGTCGTCGTGTCGTTCGTTTGCTAGGTCAAATTGGTTGCTCTGTAGCATGCGTGTTAGTGTTAAATTGTTTGCCCGGCCGCCTGTGGTGCCGGCGGGAAGAAGTGGCCCCGCTGGACCCCGACCGACGGGGCCGACGCCTACCGTGGTTGCTGCTACGGGTCGGGGTGGCGGTTCTGGTCCGAGACCGGTGGTGCCGGTTCCGGTTGGCGGTCAGCCTGGTGCCCCGCCTCCACCTCATTATGTCGCGAGGCCGGTTCAGAATCGTTCGGGACCTTCGCAGACGAGGCATAACTCGACAGCTAAAGATTCGTTTGACCCACCCCGAGGTCAGTGGGGGGATGATGGTGTTGATGCGTATGGAGACGGAAAGCACCGTGGTTCCTCGTCTACGAGAGGCGGTCGAGGCTATGCCTGGCAGAGTGACGGGTCTGCTGAGAGACTGTTTCTCGGACCTCCAGGTGGTTTTGTTGAGGGAGCCTCCGGTCCGGATCACCGCCAGAGAGGAGGCTACCATGGACATCGGGGTGGTCGGGGTGGTAGCCGTGGGAGGTATCGCCGTCAGCCTCCGCCCCCGGCAGCTGTTAACCATGCAGCGGCAGCCGTGGAGACAGATAATGCTCAGTATACTGATCTCACTAGCCAAGCGATGGATGTGGTGACGGTCCTGACCAATGTTGAGGTTCCTGTGACTGGGACTGTGGCTGAGGCGTCTGACAGGTCTGATGCAGAGAGGGCGTCCAAGTGGGCGCGCAAGAAGGAAAAAAATGCTTTGTTACCGCTGTGGTGAGAAGGGCCACTTCATTGCTGAGTGCATGGCGGAGCTGTGTGATTCGTGTGGCAAGCCAGCACATGCCTCGGGGGACTGCCCGTTATTGCGTGACCAGGCTCTGACAATGTATGGACTATACTGTGCAGAGCTGTTGTTCTTTGAGTCCCCGGCCGCGAGAGAGATTCTCGAGGAGACACAGAGCTTGACCACCGGGGTTGTGAAAGCTACCCTGGGGAAGGTGACTGAGGCTCAGATTGTGCGGAGGCTTCAGGAGCTGGCACCGGGTGACTTCCAGTGGGAGTTGGTTAGTCTCGAGGCCAATGTCTTTAAGGTCGATTTCCCCTCTGTGGATGATTTGCAGAGACTACTGAGCTTTGGCTTGTGTAGAGTTCCTCGTACTAAGTGTATTTTGGAGTTTCACGAGTGGACGAAGGTGGAGCCTAAGGGAAAGCCGCTTACGCAGGTCTGGTTGAGGTTTTCGGGGGCTCCATCTAAGCCTTTGCAGGATGTTCGAGTAGTGGCCAGTATGGGTATTATGGTTGGGAAGATGGAGAAAGTGGATATGGCTTTTACCCGTGCTCATGGGGTGGCCCGGATTTTAGTGAGTGTACTGGATATTGAGTTCGTGCCTGATGTGGTCAACTGGACATATAGGGGAGAGGTCTTCCCGCTCGAGATCGAGTTTGAGGACACTGACCTATTTGCTGAGGAGGTTAATGGGACTGATGTTGATATGCATGAGGATGACAGCAGTGCGGGAGCCAAGGGGGCACCGACCGATGAGTCCACACGAGAGGGGTCCAACGGTTCTCGCCCTGATGCTCAGTTGCACGGGGATGGGACCAGGGTGGAGCCGGCACCCACACCTTCGGTGCCTATGACTCCGTTGCGTTTTGGGTCTTTTGAGCCCGCCTCAGCGCCTCCCAGACTTTGGAGTGATCAGGTAGATTCGAATGATGTGTTTGAACACACGGTCCCTTTGTTGGAGTTTGAGGGTGCTAGCGGATCATCGGCTTGACGCCTGGTGAGAGCCGCGTCGGCGAGGTCTTTGGATGGAGTTGGGGAGGTGGAGCCGGAGGTCGCTTCTATCTCCCTTGCTTCACCTGTGGTCGGGGCTCCGGTGATGACGTCTTCGTTCAAGGTGGGGCTTGGGGGAGTGGGTTCAGGGCAGGTGGCCTTGACTTCTCCCCTCCCGCTCCCGACGCCGGTGACGCCGGTCACGTTGGGGTCGGCCAGCGCTGGGAGAGGGAGCCCGAGGCAAGCGGCCCGGCCCTTTTTCCTCTGGTCGTGGCGACAGCTCCCGCGCCTCCAGTGGCGCTGGGGGGGGGGGGGGTTGGGGTAGGCGGCCCTGGCTCTTCCTTCCTCCCCTACGGTTAGGAGGACCGCGTCTCCTACCACGTCGGCACTTCACTCTGCGCCGGTGGGTGGGGCGGGAGGAGGGCTCGCGCAGGCGGCCCCAGCCATCCCCTCTCCTGTCGTACTCGTGGGGCACTTGTCTGAGGGGCATGGGAGCCCGCAGCCGCCTCCTCCGGTAGCCGTGGTTGACCCTTTGGGGGACTCACCGCGAGGCTTTACTAGGGAGGAGGTCTTTGCTTTTGGCGGGATCCCGGACCCGGTCTCGACGGGGATACGGATGAGTTCTTGCATTCAGGAGCTTCCGGAGGTTGATGACATGCAGCAACGGTGCGCTATGAGGGCGGCCAAGCTTCATGATCCTGCGATCTCTTCTGGTATGTCCGTCAACATATCTAATTCTTTATTGCATTTTTCTAATGAGGAGATTATAAATAATGCAAACCAATTAGGAGTTTCACTAGGTGCTACTGATAGTGAGATTTCCAATTTGGTGAATGATCTATTAGATTTGGAGGCGGAGCGTGCATTAGAGACTATTCGTAATCTCGCAGCGGTTAAACCCATGAATGATGATGAGATTGATGCTTTAGGGGTTAGAGTGCTCGATAATCTGTGTGCGGATCTAGCACCCTCCCATCATGAGTCTGAGGACGATGATGCACCCCTAGATATTGACGTGGTTAGTACCGTTGAGCCCGGTTATGAGGACCGGGCGAAAGAGCCTAGTAAACCAAAGCGCAAGTGGAAACGGAAGATTTATCCCGATTCTGCAGTTCGTAGGAGTGCTAGGATTCGGACTAGAAAAAAATTCCATGACGAGATATGAAAGGAATCTTTTGGAATAGCAGAGGTCTGAAAGACTTGGCTAAAAGAAGGTTTCTTGCTGAGGCTTCTCTCGAGCATCGTTTAGATTTTATTGCTCTATCGGAAACTGGTAGAGATAACTTTGCGCCCCAGTTTCTTTCCTCTCTTGCGGGTGGTGTTGATTTTGATTGGCATTGCCTCCCTCCGCAAGGAAGATCGGGTGGTATCTTGCTGGGTGTGAGATGTGATTCGCTTGAAGTCCGAAGTGTAGTGATGGGCGACTTCACGGTAAAGTTTCGAGTCAGGTCTAAAGTTGATGGGTTCAACTGGGCTTTGGTGGCGGTTTATGGTGCCGCACAACCAGAGCTTAAACCGGAGTTTCTGTTGGACCTTGTTCGAATCTGTGGGTCAGAGCAGCTTCCAATTTTAGTTGGGGGTGATTTCAATATCATCAGGAGGAGAGAGGAGAAGAATAATGATAACTTTGACGGCAGGTGGTCATTTATGTTCAATACCATTATTGAAAGCTTGGATCTGAGGGAGATAGAGCTTTCTGGTAGAAAGTTTACCTAGGCTAATGCTTTGCCAAACCCGACATACGAAAAGCTCGATCGAGTTCTCGCGAGCGTGGAGTGGGAACAGAAGTTCCCTCTTGTCACGGTGCAAGCTCTCTCGCGGGGAATATCCGATCACACACCCTTGTTCGTGGACTCAGGGGAGCCGAACCACGTGGGTAAAAAAACACCTTTTCATTCGAGATGGCCTGGTTCGAACACGAGGGGTTCTTGGACCTGATTGCCAGGGAATGGGCTAGGGGTGCAGGAGGTAGGACGGCGGTCGAGCATTGGCAAAATAAGATTAGGCATTTGAGAAGTTTCTTACGGGGTTGGGCTAAACACCTCTGTGGGGTGTATAATATTGAAAAGGATAGGCTCCTTTCTCTTATACAGGCCCTGGATATAAAGGCCAAATCCACGATTCTGCTGCCAGCTAAGCTCCAGGTTAAAACTGAGGCGGAGAAGAGGTTGAAAGAACTTCTCCCTGAAGAAGAATTGAAGTGGGCTTTGCGAGCTAAGGTTCGCAAAGTGGTCCAAGGGGACGCGAATACTCAATTCTTTCACTTGATTGCCAATGGTAAGCACAGAAAGAAGCAAATCTTTCAACTTGAACAAGATGAGGGCACTATTTTAGGACAGGATAACCTAAAAACATATATTACCGAGTATTATAGGCAGTTATTTGGACCTCCGGAGGATAATTGTGTGTCCCTCGATGAGTCCAGGACTGAGGATGTGCCTCATCTTTCGGCTGCCGATAATGATATCTTCGTTGCCCCGTTCTCAGAGAAGGAGGTGTTTGATGCTACTGCACAAATGAAAAACAATAAGGCTCCCGGACCGGATGGATTCCCGGTCGAGTTCTATAAAAAGTGCTGGCACATTATTAATGGGGATTTGCTACCTATGTTTCATGATATGTTCTCTGGACAGCTTCATTTATTTCACTTGAATTATGGAACTATCACATTGCTTCCTAAGAAAACGGATACTGTGAGAATTGAGCAGTTTAGGCCGATCTACCTCCTCAATGTTAGTTTCAAAATCTTCACCAAGGTCGGGACTAATAGGCTCACACAGATTGCGCATTCTGTGGTGCAACAATCCCAAACTGCTTTCATGCCGGACAGAAACATCCTTGAAGGGGTGGTTGTCCTTCATGAAACGCTTCATGAAATTCACTCCAAAAAATTAGATGGAGTAATTTTAAGGTGGATATCAAGAAAGCGTACGATAAGGTCAAATGGCCATTCCTCCAACAGGCATTGCGTATGAAAGGTTTTGATGAAGCCTGGCGCCGACAGGTTGAATCATTTACGCAAAAAGGGAGTGTCGGAATTAAAGTTAATGACGACATAGGTCATTACTTCCAGACACATAAAGGCCTAAGACAAAGAGACCCGATGTCCCCTATCCTGTTTAACATTGTGGTGGATATGTTAGCAATTTTTATAGGAAGGGCTAAGGAGAATGGTCAAGTAGGTGGCTTGGTACCTCATCTTGTTGATGGAGGTGTATCCATCCTTCAGTACGCTGATGATACAATGATCTTTATGGAGCATGACTTGGCCAAGGCGGGAAATATGAAGCTGGTGCTATGCCTATTTGAACAATTGACCAGGTTAAAGATTAACTTTCATAAGAGCGAGTTGTTCTGCTTTGGTAGAGCCAAAGACGAACAGGAGGCTTATAGGCAATTGTTTGGGTGCGAGTTGGGGGATCTACCCTTTTCTTACCTAGGTATTCCAATACACCATCGTAGGCTGACAAACAGAGAATGGAAGTGTATCGAGGACCGATTTGAGAAGAAACTGAGTTGCTGGAAGGGTAAGCTCATGTCATATGGAGGCCGATTAATCCTGATAAATTCGGTGCTCACGAGTATGCCTATTTTCTCTTATCGTTCTTTGAGGTCCCAGTTGGTGTTAGGAAAAGACTGGACTTCTATCGATCACGTTTCTTTTGGCAGGGTGATGAACTTAAAAGAAAATACCGGCTTGCCAAATGGGATATCATCTGTAGACCGAAAGACCAAGGGGGTCTTGGTATTGAGAATCTTGAAGTTAAGAACAGATGCCTTCTTAGTAAGTGGCTGTGGAAGCTCTCATCCAGGACTGATGCCATGTGGGCGCAGATCCTTCGCAGCAAGTACCTCCAGACAAAAACATTGTCCCAGGTCACAGTCAGGCCGACTGACTCGCCTTTCTGGAAAGGACTAATGAAAGTCAAACAATCTATGTTTAATAGGACAAAGTTTGTTATTGGAAACGGTGCTAGTACATGTTTCTGGGAGGATACTTGGCTCGGCGACACACCCTTGACCATTCAATATCCATCTTTATATCGTATTGTTCAACGACGTGAGGTGTTCGTTGCAACGGTATTTCAATCTATTCCCCTTAATATTCAGTTTAGACGATCGCTAGCGGGCAATCGTTGGGAAGAATGGCTCCGTCTAGTTAGGAGACTGATGGAGGTTCAGCTTTCACGCTGGAAGCTGACTAGGTCTGGAGTATTCACAGTTAAATCAATGTATATTGATGTTATTAATTCGAACTCCATTCCAACGTCCAAGAATGTATGGGATGTCAAAGTTCCTTTGAAAATAAAAGTGTTTATGTGGTTTGTCCATAAACAAGTTATTTAACAAAGGACAACTTGATGAAGCGTAATTGGACAGGACCTACTAAGTGTAGTTTCTGTGATCGGGATGAGACGATCAAACACCTCTTTATTGATTGCCCGCTGGCCAAAGTCCTTTGGCAGACGGTCCACATTGCGTTTAATATTAACCCACCGAATATTGTCAATGCGTTATTTGGGACATGGCTTAATGGGATTGAGCCTGACTTAGCGAGACACATTCGGGTTGGAGTTTGTGCTTTGCTGTGGACTATCTGGAAGTGCAGAAATGATTTGGTTTTTAACAGAACATCACGTATTCATTTTTTGCAGGTTATTTTCCGAGCCACGGCAGTGATCCGTTCGTGGTCGCTACTCACTCTGATGGAGGTCAGGGAGCATTTGGTTACTGCATCTATCCGCTGGGAGATGGTAGCTCGGGATATCTTCAACCGGTTTGGATGGCGGTCATGTAATAGGATAGGCAATTAGTTTACTTATCTATCTTTAGCCAGCCGGTTGTGGCATTTTTTTCCTGGCTAGTTTGTGTCTCTAGCCTTTTTGGCTCTGTGTGAGCTGTCTTTTCTTTTTTTCAGTTGGAGACTTTGAAACCTTGTTGGCACGTTTTTATTTGGATAATAATATGGCCGTATGCATCACTCTTATGCAGAGGCCGGGGAGCAGGGCCGGTCCTGAAGGGGGGCGGGAGGGGCGGCCGCCCCGAGCCCCCGAGTACGAAGGGGGCCCCGATGGCTTGCTTTCCATATATTCGTGATATTAGCCCATGTGTAGACAGATTCTAAAGAAACGGGAAAAAGGTAACAAATCGCAATCTTCTCGGCTTGCCGTACGAGGTGCAATCTTCTGCTTCTACTCCGCTTCCCCACTTGGCAACTAATCCGCCCCAAGGTCTACTGCTCCCCCGCCCGTATCTTCTATTCGTGATTTTTCTGCTGTTGTCCGTGATTAGTGGAACTTCCTCTTTTCAGATTTCCTGTCGAAGAAGAAATTAACCCCGAGTACAGATTTTTCAGATTTCAATCAAACTCCTCTTCAACGCAGATCCCTCTTTTTCTGTAGTCTTTACAGGTCGTTCATTCGTTTTATGAAGATGAAGATCCATCCTTTTTGAAAAATGAGGATGAAGGTCATCACCGTACATATCTCTTTCTCACACTCCGATTTCTTCTGTTGTTTGGGATTAGAAAAGAGGAGCTCGGATTTTTGGTCGTGACTAATAAGAAGCAGCAAAATCTTGCAATTTTTAATCTTCTACCCTCCAGGTACCTTGTTCCGAGCCTTTGTTAGCAATTTTTTTATTTTATTAACAGGGTTTTTAATTTATTGTTTCATTTGTATGTGTGGCAATTATCAAGATGTTATTTAGAATGTATCCATCTGGTAATGAGTAAATAAAATAAAGTTGCATATGAGTTGATTGATTTTCAGAAAGGAGATATTGACATTTTTAAACAACTGATGCAAGTACTTCTACTAGAAATTCTGAAAAATGCATTTTGTTACTGTTGAAGAACAACCCAGTGAGAATAGGATGATAATATTAGAGTAGGCACAAACCTAATAGAAAAATATAATTGCCAATTGAGAAAAGCAACCAATTTTTCTGTGAATGCTTATGACCTTTATTTGTTGGATAGTCAACATGACAAGGCAACACAAATTATAGCGCATCGAGAATTTAGTTGCAATTGAAATAGAGAAAAATGTGGCCTTAGGGCCCCTTTAAGCCGTCTTGCCCCGGGCCCCCGAAATCTCAGGAACCGCCCTTGCCGGGGAGCCCCCCTTTTTTTAAAAAAAAATTCGTGTTAGTGTAAGAATAATATATGGGCGGCCCTAGTATGGTGCTCCATCTGAGTTAGATGCCACGTCTTTGGTGATCTCGACACTCAATACAAGATCCTCAGAATACGCACGTACTACCACGTGTAGATCTGATCTTTGTCTGTACAACGTTCGAGATGATGAGAGGGAGTGCCAGGTGCTGGTGCATGCTGTTGTAAATGCAAGCTGTATGGTAGTTGCCGAAACGATGGATAGGAATAATAACACACGAGCTGTGGTGATCAGAGAGTGAGTGCAATATATAAGTGCCAGTGTTGTAGCTGCTGGAGGTGGTCATAAGGCAGAAGCTAGGGTTAATTTGTTTGAAGATCTTATTATCAAAGCAAAGACATGGTGAAAATAGCTTCCGCTTCGACACACCGTTTACGGGCAATTGACCTTTCGACATTTGGAAATTGAATATAAGCAGCTGAAATCATCCACTTTAGAAGCCTATTTTTTTATTAACCCTTGTGTCAATGGAACCTCATGCTAGTCCTAGTGGGGACGCTCGCCACAGACTGGTAGGAGGGCGGGGAGGTCTCGGGCTGCTGGGCACAGCGGCCAGCTTCAACGGAGATGACTAGGACGGGATGCTTCAGGCAAAAGCCTTGTGTCCATCTTATCGGCAACGATGACCGTGACGTCTTCGGGTGTCGTTTCCTTTCTTGCAGGCGTCATCAGGAAGCTACTGTGACCCTCTTAATCTTGTTCCTTGGGAGAAAGCCTCAGATCCATCTCTGGATCAGACGACAACTGTGTTTCGATGTTGTTTCTCCCCCTTGGGGGCGTGTTTTTGGGGGCCACCGATCCGCGGTTGGCAGTTTGATGTCTGGATTGGAGTGTTTGTTGGGTTGTTGGTATGCAGGGTGGTGGCAGTGGAAATGATCTGTGGCGGCAACCAATCCCTTGGTAACCTTGGTGCTGATGGTTGACCTACTCTTAGGGGCTTGTGGTGATGATGAGGTCTCGGTGTTCAGTGTTCTCTCTGTTTTTTACGGTGGCCGTGATCAGTCAGAGGGAGTGCAATATACCCATAAATGCTAGTGTTGTTGCTTCTGAAGGTGGTCAAAAGACAGAAGCTAGGATTAGTTTCAGGATCTAATCAAAGCAAAGGTAATGGTGAAAACAGCTTCCGACTCGACACTCCGTTTAATAGCAACTGACCTTCTGACGTTCTGAAATTTAATTTAAACAGCTGAAATCATCCACTTTAGAAGCTTTTGCCCGATGTGCTGCTTGGGGATGGAAATATAGTAACCATAGAGAAACCGTTTGAATTACAAGCATGCATCTCTTTCTTTTTTCTTTTTGTGTCCGTCAGCAAAAGACTTCATTTAAATCATCATCGTGGGGGCGTACGTGCACGCATGCATGCTGCTGCATGGACCGAATGATATGGACACGAACCGTCGATTAGATGTGGTATATATTAATTAAAAATGCCCATAAATTGGCCTCACCTGCCTACCGGTATGAATGCACTCACGCACCTACAAACAATTCGGGCACGTCATAGAGGGTGTTTGGATACGTTTTAGTCTCATAACTAAAAATAGTGGGACTAAAATTTACTAGCCTCACCCATGCTTGGATTCAAATACTAAAGAGACTAAAATCAAGCTAATGAGCATTTATTATTCTCCAAACCCTCCAATCCAAAACTCGAATGTGTTGAAGAAGAGGAGTTAAATAAAGGGAGAGATGACTAATCCACATTTTAGTAAGGGTATCTTTGACTAAGAAAATTTAGTCTCAAGACTAGTTTTAGCCTCTCTTTAGTTAGGGGTGCTTGGAACTTTAGCCTCTTAAAGAGACTATTTTTAATCAGACTAAAATAAGTCCCTTGAATTCAAGCACTCTCTGTTCAAGTTTCAGTGTTGTTACTGTTTTCCATCCAACTCAAATGGATGGTACGCCGTGTATTAAAAACTCTCGGACTAAAAATTGATAGAATAGCTCTTCGCCATTTTTCTCTCTTCGCCCCACCCGGTCCTGCAACGGCAGGGCGAATCCCTTCCTTTGTAGTTGGTGTTGCGCGCTGGACACAGAGGCGTGCGGGTACGCGGCGCTCGCGCAGGTCATGGCGGCAGTCAGGCGCGCCGCGGTGCCGGTAGCGTGGGCGGGCTGCCTTGTTGTAGTGGCCGCATATGAACTCACGCGCTCACCAAGCATGGGTGGTGCGGCACGTGAAGCGCCGGCTCTGGCGGCGGTGCCCGTCGATTTGCGGCAGGGTGCAGGGGTGGCAGGCCTGGCCATTGCCTGCTGTGATGTGGTGGTGGTGGTGGTGACCATGCCCCGTCGGTGTGAGGATGGCTCGGGCAACGGCAGCTCCAAATCGTGCCCTTCTTGGGAGTTGTCTCACGCTGATGGGGTTATCTGGTTCTGGTTACTGGGGGGCCCAGGTGGCCCGGTGCGGTTGGCACTCCTGCGTGTCTTGGTGGCCGGCAATCAGGGAAGGTGCGAGCTTGCGGTGGTTCGGCGACTCGGTTCTGGTTGTCAGGCTTCAGTAGGCGACGTAGGGAGGTGGCGGCTCCTTCCTCTCCGGAGTCTGGACATCCGCTGTCTGCAGCTAGGACCTCAGGCTCGCGCTTGGGTGGACCAGATCTGGGCCACATGCAGTTTTCTAAGACATCCCTACCGGACTAGCTGTGGGGGTAGGAGTTGGTACAGTTTTGTACCCATGGGTACACCCAGACCCTATCCGATTATCTTACTAGTGGGTCACAAGTGTTATAAATCCTAGGCTAATGATTGTTTATATGTAAGCTCCGTGCCCCGCCCTGGTCCTTCTGCTGATAACCATTCACCAATCATAGAAACATCTGCATGGATGGCGCCTCCACCACAAATGGAACTAGTAACTGCCCACACCACCCTTCGATTTTGTGTTGATCTTCCCAATGGATACCTATCGGGCATGGATACGCATAGGGTATAGACATGTACATGGATATTTAACCGATGGGTAGAATATGGGTAGGATTTTACGCCCATAAGTAACATGAGATAAATACGGGATTATTATGCCCGCACCATATACCTTGCCCATTGCCATCCTTCCCTCGAAAACATGCGTCTTGGTGCAATTTTCTCTTTTATAGTTATTCAACCATGGTATTATAACTAATTTATCTCTACTATCTTATAAACCGGTGTTATTGTTGATGGTGGTGAGCTCACTCCCCCACTCCACCCCAATATTCATCGTACATCTATTACCCGGCAGACTCCTCCAACTTGAAGAGGAAAAAAATCATATCACATCACTGGTGTAGTGACATTTGTACTAAAAGCACGATGATAATTATGAAATGGAGGAAGTATATACAACTAATCTAATATAAATGAATCATTTTGTGGTTCGTAGCAAAGCACCGATGTTATATTAGTTATAGCAAAACGATTGCTCATGCATTTTTTGTATATTTTGGGAATCTTCGTTTTTCCCTCGCACTCATGTAAATTTTTTGTAGGGAAACAACAAGACTTTGCCGTGTACCTTTTTCTATTAATTGGGTGCACGCAGATCCTAGACTAGTTTGATTTTCCCCAACAAGTGTTTTTGTTTGTTTCCTTACTCGTAAACCACACGCAACTGTCCGGATCGAGTGGTCTGAATGTGATTTGCCTTCCAATGCAACACCTCATCGGTATGCGGAGCGGTCCGGATGTCCGTTTTCTCACAAATTGGAGGCAAACCAATGGGGATTTGCGGGCATCCCGGCCGCTCCAGGTAAACGACACCCCAGACCCACCCAAAAACCTCTTCCATGCCCACGCCCTGTCCCATGCGAAGCGGCTGTCATGCATTCATGCACTCTAGAGCGCCAACGCTACATTCATGCCGGCTTAGAGAGACTGCAATCATTTAGACTAGGTTAAGAGAGCCTAGTTTGCTAAATGTTTTGTTGAAATATTTTAAAAATGTAATGATTTTGGTGCAGTTTAGATGAAAATCATTTGGTTTACATGAAAATTGTTCAGTTTGTTCAAATTCGGTTTGCAATATGCGGGCAAGATTGGATGGCTGGCTCCTGTACCACTGTCCGTAGACGCATAGTCCGCGGACAAATACCATGTCCATTTTAGGGGTTTGCATTGGAGATGCCCTTAGTCACATTACTTATTTGCCAAAGCATATGCTGTGAAAACTTACCTCTCCTAGGTGGAACTCTATAATTTGACAAGGCTAATTTGTTGAATGAAGCTCAACCAGATATTATCTGTTTTCAGGCAATGGAAGAGTTCAACCAAAGACAGAGGATCAGGTTGTGTTGCCAATAATTTGCTAGGATCAACTTATTGAATAGAGTTCACCCACGTATACCTTTCCTAAAGATATTTGAGGAATGAATCGGAAATGACTCTGTACGAATAGAATGACAAACTGATTAATTATGGTCCAAATTCATCATCTGTAACTCAAGTTCATTTGAGCTAATGGTAAGCTCCAATATTATTAATTGCACTGTCCGGGGAGCAAATCATGCAGTGGAATCAAGCATAGATGTCGATGCCCCAGAACTTGGCCGGCTGGTTGCTGCGGTAGTTGCGGTCTAGGGCTTTGATCTTCTCCATGTCCTCGCTGGAGATGTCGAAGTTGAAGACCGCCAAGTTCTCCTCCAGCCTCTCTACCTTGGAGGTCTTGGGGATGACCACCGTATTCCTCTGGAGGCCCCACCGGAGGACCAGCTGCGCCGGCGTCTTGCCATATTTCTCGGCCAGGGACTGCAAGCATGGATACAACAAGCAGAGGTTGAGAAAGTATCACAAAACCATGCTTGAGGTAGTGCTTTTTTTTCTAGACTAGATGCATGCTGGAATGGAATGTGAATCTGTGTAGAGCATGAAGCAATCATGCGACTATTTGTGACACTGACCTTGATGACATGGTCGTCGAGGCATGAGACGGAGCCGAACAACTCGGTGTTGGCAGTGGAGCCGCCCAGAGGGGTATGTGCAGTGACGCGGATTCCATGCTTCTGGCAGAACTTCACAAGAGAGTCGCGCTGGAAGTAAGGGTGTGTCTCGATTTGGTTCACCGCAGGCTTTATCTTGGCGTAGGCCAAGCAGTCTCGGGTGAGGAGGATGCTGTAGTTGCTGCATGAATATTTCAATGGTTAGATTTGAGAAATAGAATTCCTCCGGCATCAGAGGTAGCCGTGAAATTTCAGATCGTCAAAGAAGTGAGGACAACGTAATGGAACTACGCAGATTAAGGGATTTATTACAGCTCGATTCTGGTTAGTCTGAGTATGCACGGCTCAAGGGAGTTAAGTTCAAAATTGGCACTTGGGAGTGCTACAACCAGAGTAGTCTAAATACTGACATTACTGTGGAGAGAGCTAAGTGTCTTTGCTTACTTGGGAGTGCTATAACCAGAGTAGTCTAAATCCTTGAATCGTACTCGGACAAAATTACCAAGGGAAAGTAGTGGTTGCACCCAGCTTCGGTGCACCCACACAATAAAACATAGCAAAAAAATTCAAAAAAATTTGAAACTTTATGGAAATGATCATCAACAAATGTTATGAGGGCTTGCATAGTTTGGTGGTCAAATAACATTCGAGAAGCTCTCTAAAAAAAAGACAAAATTATAAAATCTTCTCAAACAGTGCACTTACATTTTGACTAATTTTCAGTGAATTTTTTCTTTTTTGTAGAGAGCTCCTCGAATATTATTTGATCACCAAATTTTGCAAGCCTCTCTAACATTTGTTGATGATCATTTCCACAAAGTTTCAGATTTTTTTCGAAATGTTTTGATATGTTTTCTTGCGTGAATGCACCATGGGTGCACCGAGAGTGGGTGTAGAGGAACCACTCTCAATTACCAATTATATTTGATTACTTGACTCCATAAAGCATGTGGATCAATTGGTAGCTAACATAATCACTTATGAAAACATTTGATCAATATACATGCATAATTTTTTGCAACTATATACAAGCATAATTGATTCGAAACCCAAAGCTAACTAGCTAGGCAACGTATGCATGGGTGTTGGTCGGAACAAATCTAGCTAGGCAGTAGGCATGCCTTTTTTGATGGGATGCAAGATAGCTAGCCCATCAGGAAAGCTAGACTGTACGTATTACGTGTAATGACATCATTGCTTATGTCATTGATTGATTAACAAGCTTGACAAACCGATTTTAATAAGCCTCTAAAAATAGATAATTTTAGAATAATTTCATAGGAAAATTTGCGATTTGATATATAAATGAAACTCATTGTGTAGCTGTCAAACAATTAGCAATTTGATTTCTATTTGGTATCCTAAAATATACAAGTGACACGAGATGAATGTTGTTAGCATGTTTGAATTAGATAGATCTATCAGTATGCATGGATGGAACTATATGAGAAAAGATGTATGGACAATAAGTAGAATAAAGATTCATAGAAGTATGCTTGGACCATCTAAGTTGGACGAGCGGTATGTAATTACTATGAGAGACAATGATGACTGATTGTCCCTTTAGGAAAATGAATGATGACGGATTTTGGAAGAACTTTGGCAATGGCCTTTATATTTTGTTCGCAGTATTTTGTTGGTAGCTTACCAAGCAGGCTGCTTGGTAATGGCCTGATTTTGGGGTTTGTATCAAGAGCAAGATGGCACAGCCAAACAAGATTCATCCGAGCGAATAGACAACCGTATAAGTCTATGCCTTGCATGACGGTGAGCCATGGACGACAATACATTTTGACTACTCATGTTACCTAATGAAATTAAATGTGGGATCCTAATACTATAATGTGGAGACTTCCCTGACAGATTTAGAAACACTCATAACATGGTAATACACTTAGTGTTACTTCCCTGATAAATAATTTATTTATGAGCTTCAGTATTTTCTTAGATTAAAAGTAATAAAACATAATCTCAATAAAGAAATTGACCCAATCCAAACGCTACCACCCTAGTGTAATTATTTCCATTGACGCACAATATTTCTTCCTTAGAATATTAGCAAAAGTGTTTTAAACGAAATATCAATGCCAAGTACACATTTGTATGTTATATTTTGACTATTTTTTTGATATATTTATATCTGTGCCTAAAGGTTTATGAACATCTAACCACCAATATTATATAAAAATTTGAAATAACTATGATGTAACAAATCTAACTGCACAAACGCACGTGCCCACAACGCTAGTTGGAAAGTAAACTAGAGGAAAAATAGTATACTCTATAATTGTGCATTGGAAGCAGGAAGCCAAGAACAACTAACACAAATTTACATAGTATATAATCGACAGCATCAATTTATGAGAATTTAGGGGCACCCGGACTTGAAAGGTTCACAAAAAAAATATCTCACACTCTTTATTTAGAAAATATGGAGATAAACTCTGAGCAACAAGGCCAGCAACTAATTTGCATAGAAACCAGTAAACCAATAAATTGGAAGATTCAGAGGTACCAAATTATTCTAAACTTGCAGCAGCCAAGAGATATAGATCAAACAAATTTACTACTACTAGTAAGCAAACAGAACAACTGAACCAAACAATTTGCAATACTAAGTAAACTAAACTGTGTCCATGACCAGGATCAATGCGAAGAACATCAACTAACTGACCCAGGTGACGAAGCATAATATCTACATAGTTAAATGAGTCAAGACCAAATGCCTCAATAATTCTAAACAAAATTCATCACAGTAAGAGCAGATCAAATAACCAATGGTAATATGTTGTACTTTACGTCTTTACCTAATTCCGATGCTACGAACCAGTCCCATGGAAACCAGATCTTCCATTGCATGCCAGGTTGTCTCCAAGGAGACAGTGGTATTGATATCAAGCACGCCATTATCACTAAGAGCACTGGCAGTGGTGCCAATTCCTATATACAGTTAAAATTAAAATACTCAATTCTGTTAGACGAAATGGAATGAAGTGTTCTTATTCATGTTACATAGGATTGCATAGGATAAATAAAAGTATCATACCAGTATGCTTTGTAGCTACAGGGAAGTGAATAAGGTAGAGATCTAGATAATCCAATCGCAGCTTCTTAAGGCTATCCTTGCAGGCTTCGACCACATGACAATGATCTGAGTTCCACAACTACAATGACAACAGACATGGAGCTTTGAATAACAGAATATATGTTGGAGAAAGAAGATTGCAACATCATTCGAGTATTGAGAGTGAAATGGGGTGTCAAGAAAAATACTTAGTACCATAACCCCATTGTTGGATATATTATCTACCCTAAACCTAGGTCAATAATTATAGCTACTAAGGTGTTGCAAAAGTGAGCCAGTTTGTCCAAATTGGGAAGGGGGAGGGGACAGGTGGGACCCCATGGTTACTATAAAGGATGTTTGAGTACCCGCCTCCTGGGGGAATCCTCAATCACCAGTGCACTCTGTGCGGTCTGATCCGTGTCTGCCTCATGCTGCTGGCTCGTTGGCACGTTTTTGGTCGTCAGATCTTTCCGGGCATTTTTCACCACACCGATTTCCTCGAGGGTATATGAGGCATAGCAATGGAGTGCGCGTGAGGCCGCCTCGTCTGTCGTGCGCCCCTCGCAGTGCGTCTTCATCTATTCGGCCATCCGATCTTCCGGGGAGCTTCACCCTGCGGTGATTTCCTCAAGGGTCCATGACGTGCACGCCGAGTGCGCGCCCAGGGCCGCCTCGTCCGTCACATGTTGCCCAGAGTCGGGAAGTGAGGGCCTTATCTGGCCGGCCTTATTTGCATCTGCTCGGATGCTGGATGTTCTCGGGGCTTGGTCGCTCCTACGTTCGTGGTGGTGGGGATATGAGGGGTTTGCTTGGCTGGCCGCATCTACTCAGATGGCGGATGTCGTTCAGAACTGGCCGGTCCTATTTGTCTCGATTTGATCTCTTCTTTGTTCGGCACTGCCTGGTCTACCATGATGGATGCTCCTAGATGTTGGAGAAGCGTTCGCTCGGCCTTTCTGACCACCTGGCTGCTGTGTCACCCTGGCTGGTCTTCTTTGTGGCTACCTGGTTGTTCGGTGTTGCTGGGTTGAGGGTCGTTGCCCTCGCACTGTGTGTCTCGCCTAATGCGTTGGTGCGGATGGGTACATGAGGTGTTTTATTCACCGACCTTGTTTGTGTGTGCTCGGATGGTGGATTTTGTCAGGTAGTTGTGCTTCCTGGTATAACTTTTTCGGCTTGCATGCATTGGTGGGTGTGTTAGGTGCCGACCTGTCCGGTCTATTTGTCTCTCTTTGTTCCCTGTTCGGTGTTGTCGGGTCTAACGCGGGACTTGTGCGCGTCATGCAACCTAATAGTGTTGTTCGCCCCATATGCAATGTCCCATCGCTGCATTTGAGGTATGTGTCGTGTGCTGGTTCAGCACAATGCTTGTTTGTGTCTCGTGTGTAGTTCGACCCCGTGCATCCTTGTAGTGTGTCATTGTGTTTGCGGTGTGTGTTAAGTGGGTGCATCGTGTTTTGTCTCAGTGCAAAAACGCTTGTTTTTGTTCTATGTATAGTTCACCACCTTGCAATGAGTGACATGCGACTGGTCATGCACGTCTGTTTTGGGTCGGTTCATCATCGGACCAGTATCGCTTTTCATCATATCCTTCTCTCTCTGCCACAATTCGAGCATCGGTCATTTTTTCCCTGCTAATGGGCATGTGTGGACGTGTGTCTGAGCCTGTGTGGTGGGTTTAGTTATTGTGCTTGCATGCATGGTGTTGTGGCTCACAAGTCCTTTTTTGCTGCAGCCCGGTTTTCCTCTGATTTTCCTACTTTATGTCATTCACATGATGCCACACACGGCTGTCTACCCTTAGCCTCTCTTTGGAGCACATAATTCGTCGAGCGTCATCATCGATGTTGCCCTTCTTGTGCATCCCCCTTGTGCGCTCCGTCATTTGGCATGCCGTTTGTTCTTCCAATTAGTTGAGGTTTGGCTCTTATTTCCCACTTCCTTGTCACTAATATGCTTCTCTGGCTTATCATCATTTTCCTTTCTTCTTTGTCTTTGCAGGTGTTTGGGTTTCCTGCTTTGTTCTTTGGTCCTGACTGTTACTCTCCCTTGATACTCACACTCATATCTGTTTTTGCCTCCTACTCATGTTTGATCTATTTTTCTTAGTCATCATCCTCTTTTCTCGTTTTGTTTTCTGCAGATGCTTGGAGCCAAAGGCTTGTTGTTCAGTTCTACTCATGGTCTATTTCTGGTTCGGTCATTTGTTGTTCGAGGTAAGATGCTTTTTTGTTTCCGTTGCTCCTGCATTATGTTTGCTTTTTTCTAGCCATTTTTCCATTTTGTTTATGTTTTCATGTTTTGTTCTCAATGAGTGGAAGGTATTGCTGCTACATTTTAGCCTATATTTGAAGAAATGTTTACGTAGGTGTGTTGGCGTCCATAGCAGCTGGGATTATGACATCTATTTCGTGCTAGATAGTATCATACATTTGAAATCTGTATTTGGGCACACATTACAACTAGGATTTCAATATTCATCTCAGCTACGATCTTCTTCTAGAGTATGAACTATGGGCTCTTCCGTCGTTTGGATGTGACCTCACCGGTGGGGCAGCCTTTGGCTACTTCCATTTCCATGACCACACTTCGAGCGAATGCTTGTGAGTCCTGAATGCGGGATATGGCCACAATTTTAAGGTTGGTGTGAGCACGGCATCCATTTCTTCTCAGGCGGCCATCATCATGCACCCAAAGTAGGAATGCACCAAGAGGGAGTTCCGGGAGAGGCCGATGGTTGTTTCCTCCTCACGACGTGTGCCCTCCTCAACCCACTCGAGCTACTCCCAAGCCCTCTCCTAGAACTCCCTCTTGGTGCATTCCTTTTCGGTTTTGTCGGGGAAAGGTACGAGATGAGATTGTGGTCGCCGTGACATGGTCTGCGGGGGCGAGTTCTGTGGTGAGGATTTAGTTTGGTGTGTATTTGGCGCCGCCGTCGGCAACCGATGGGGGGGGGGGGGGGGTTATATAGGTGTGAAGCAGAATGGATTTATAATGACGCGGGTGGGAAGTGGGTATGCGACCCGGCAACGCACATTAACTAGCAGCCATTCTGGTGGAATTATTGCTGCTCCTCCTTCGTTTTTCTAGCTCCATGCTGACTGGCCTCATGAAACATCAAATGGAGCCGGATTTGGGGGAAATGGCCTAGGAGGCCCGCATACCGCATTGGTTGTTTGCTCATAGAATTGTGTTTTGCTATCTAACTTTCTATGCGGATGCCAATTAGGTGGTGAATAACACAAATAGGAATGAATAAGTAAAGAAGTGCAAAAAGGCACACTTGCACTCCTCGTCTTGGGAAGAAACGAGACAAATCACCTACACCTCGCCTCAGGATGCGAGGAGCCGAGACAAGATCATTACCCAATATTATGCCACAAAATTGCATTCAGACGGTAGTTAGAAATGTATGCATGATCGATTTCATTTGATTTTACCGCCAACTAAGCACAAACCAAACAAGTGGACGGTCCTCACTTCGATCGTCAGTTATGGGTAGGCTTCAGGAGAGGCTAAGTTTGATTATGGGTGGACCGTTTGGTTTAGAACGGTTTGATTAAAATGTTGCCAGGCGGCGATCTTCACCGAGGTGAAGCACATGTGTCTAGGTATTTGTGTTTTATGGTGATGCACATTGTAATTCAATTTATATATGTTGTGGTCAATGTTGTGTTTAACCTGATCTTTATCATTACGGTCGCCTGCATGAAGTTGCTCATCGGCAATAATACTCTAGCTAGTTGCTCCCAGGGTAAACCCGTTGTACAGGTCGGTGCCCTCCAAGAAGCATCGGGAAGATCAGGGAACGTTGGGCGCTTCCACAAGGACGTGGGTCCTACCCACTTTTTGCAACATGATTTTCGCACATGAGATGAAGTTACTTCCGGACTCCAATCATTTTTACATTTATTTTGCTTCCTATGCAAGAAGCGGTGTCTTCTCAATCCATAAATGGAAAGGAAGACGCTCTTCAAGTGCAATAACTTAATGTTTCTCAACAGGTGTTGGTATCGGAGGTCATTACCGGAACAGATGTTATGCTGAGCATTCATTTGCACTCACTTGCCTACTCACATGAGGAGGCATGTCAAGCACATGATGTCAGACCTGCAAAATGGAGTCAAGTATCTCCAGGAGAGAACCTTCTGGACGACCTCCGAAGGTTTTTTGGAGAACAATGAGAATTTGCAACCCGGATCTTGTAGCTCTGTGATCATCTCAGTATGACCACCGGTTGCAGCTGGAAGGTGTAGCTCCTGGTGGGAGACTTGCCGTTGACCAAGGGTGGTCCGGCTTCATGGTGGCTCAGCAATTGAAGATCGGGTACTTCCTGACCTTTAAGGTTCTAGCTAAGGATAATTTCAAGGTCATCGTGCTCAACCTTTATTGCATGGAGTTCATGGCAAAGTGAAGCTAGCACGAACAAGCGCTTGCCATGATCCAAACATAGTCATCCATATTTGTTAGGTTCCCATGATAAGCTACTATGCCTATAACTATATGCGTATGCTTATGGTTGTACCATTGTAATAACTATATATACATGTTGATGTAGTTATGGGTAAGTTTGCTAATGTCATTATGCATATGCTTGTTAGTGAAGTCGTAGTTGTGGCTATTCATAATCATACAGGGAACAAGGCTCGCTTTGTGGACCATTCATAAAATATGTTGTTCATATGTTTCTTAGCTTCTTGGCTGCAGTTAGACCTTAGTTGCTAGACCAGCCATACAGTTTCAGTTTTTCTTAGTTTTGAATACCACATCCATGGATGTCTTAAAACCCTATGTTATTTTGTCGTTCTCGGTACAAAACCTCATCTAGTCAGCTTATAGGACACAATTGTTAACAGAGAATACTTTCTTATTGCAATATCCTTTCCTGCAATCATGCTTCAAGAAATCAATAATTAAAAATAACCTTGGTTGTGATGAATAGGTCCTCCCTCTTGATAAGCCCAATTTCAAATGCCTCCGCAAGTGCATCCCCAACTTCAGCCTCGTTTTGATATTTAGCTGCAGCATCAGGCAACAAACCCTGTTAGTACATCTGTTGGGGTACATCCCATGGGTTTCACCCAAAGATCGATCACATAATAAAATCAATATGCTTTTAGCCAAGGGGATTATATAACATAAAACTATCAGTATTGTTGGCTAGGGTTTCAAAAACCTACCTATTTTTGAAAATTTGTTGATAACTACCAAAAAATTGTTTTTTCATTTAAAAAACTATCATGTTGCATCGGTTACTGGTTGAACTGAATTTAACCTTGATTATGACAGGCATGGCCCACGGTCAGGACGGCATAAAATCAAACCCTATTAGTAGATTGAACCATTATGGCAGGGGAACCCAAATAGATAGGGCAAAGAAAACATGGCACAGAAAGTCAACCCCAATCCTTACCCGCGCCCCACTGGCCGCTGCTACTACCGCCTCACACCCGCCGTCGTGCTCGGCCTCGCTCGCCGGTGCCAGCCAGCCGGCGAGCCACCCGAGCTCAGCGCCGCCCCGGTTCTCCTCCCTCTCCTCTCTTTCCGTCACACAGCCGCCCGGCGCAAGTCTCGCGCGTACGAGCTGATAGCAGGATCAATTCGGAACGGGGAAGAGACCGAGCTAACGGGCAGCGAGATCGGGCAAGGTTTGGATGAAAAGGGACCAAGGGCAATTTGTCCGTTGGATTGATAAGTTGTGCGTGTGTCATAGTAGTTGACTAGTGGGCCACCTGACTGGCTGGCTGTAGCCGAAGCTAAAACGTGTTGTTTGATCTCGTCTGATCCAGCAACGCGGGCGCGGCCGGCGGAGGACGAAGCCGGTCGACCGGACGAGATGGCTTATATACCAATAATTAAAAAAATATACGGCGTGAAGCAGTCCGTTGTGGAGGAGAAGAGCGGCTAGGTGAGAGACGAAGATTATTTGTGTCGGTGCTATACTGCATCTTGATGGCTATATTGTGAATCTGACTTGGCCTACATATAATGCAGAGAATGATGACTTGATGAGTCTCTCCTGCGGGGGCAACGTACGGGCGTGGGAGCCTGTTGTTCATTGCCAGCCATGTGCTGTGCTGTGTACGATCGCCGCAGCGGTACAGGTTGCAATTTGCAAGCACTCTCGGAGGCGTGCGTGTATAGTGTCTGCGGACATAGTAATTGCTGCTCCTCGTCGAGGTCTCGGGAGTGCGCTCTGGCTGGCACCCTCTTGAAGAATGCCAGTCTGCATCGGGCTCCTCCGGGACTGCAAGCTCTGACCGGCCATGCATGGTTGTCGTGGGAAATGCCGGTCATGTAATCCTGGAGGAGCAGCAGCTGTACGGCGAGGAAGAGCATCAACCGTGGTGGACTGGTGGTCGATAACATAACATTGGAAGAAATTGCTCATGTGTCACGGTTAGCAGACTCGGCACGGCCGTCACCACAGTGCGACCATGCTCGCCGCACGCGCATGATTCTGCACGTTGCGCGGCCGCTCTGCGGCCTCCGCCTGGTGCCTCAAATTCGTGGGCGCCGCCATGTCACGCTGCCCGGGGCCGCTCTGCAGGCCCTTGTACTCTGTCGGCGTTCACCCAAACACCTCGGGGCATACCCTGGAACTCGCCCAGCCGTTAGTCCGAGCCCCCAAGCCGATCGTTGCAAGGGGCCTCGCGCAGGCGAATCGCCATAGGATGGGCACAAGTCAAGCAAGGCCAGCAGCATGTAGTAAGTGACAGAAACGAGTGATCCTGGTCGGGATTGTGCATACAGACAGGTCTATGGTCGTTCTAGGGTTGAAAATGACCGGGGTTAGCAAGTATAGTGTACGAATTTAAGGGGTTGTAAGGTTGAGGTTCGATTTAGACGGGCTCTATGAGTTCATGGTTTAAAATTGATTTCACTCAACTAAAGTCTCGTGACACATTCTATATATTGAGTACCTAAGAAGTTCATCTCCACTATCTTATTTATATTACCTAGTCAATGTGTACTTGCAATGCACGTTAATTTGAAAGTATATTAAATGCATGCGGATATTAAGTAGGATACTATTTGCGTATTATTATGTGATTAGTATTATATTTGGCATGAAATTAACTGCATGCTAAACATGTTGAGCGCTCGACATTGAAGCAGTCTAGGTCATTGGATTGGCATGATTTGATGGTCGAGATTAATTGAATCTACCTCTTTGGGTCTTTTTATATTGGTATAGATATGCAGTCTATCCACATCATCATAAATGCCCCACACATAACCTCTCATTTAATTGCACATGCAAGTTATCCACATCATCAAGCTAATTCATCCAATAAATGCTTCACTTTCCGCTTCCCACCACATGCATGCCATCCGCATCATCAACCAACATGCAACTATTCAAGTTTCCATTTTTCTCTTTCGACCACACGTGAGCCCTTCATGTCATGAAGCGCATGAAAGCCTTTCACATAATTCTTTTTTATTTCATTTTTCAATAATAAATAATTGGATTTAAATGTCACAAGACAGTATAACATGCATCCACCTTCCATTTACCTCTAGGTTGAATGGGGTGCGGTATTATTCTCATATATTCTAATTTTAATTTTGATACGTTCATTGCTAAAATTTCTGCTACAACGCGCGGGGCGCTATCTAGTACGGTAAGCAATCCAAACTATTTGAAGAAAAAACTCTACTATAATACAGAATGGGGGCAGATCACGAGGGAATTGAGCGCTCAGGCACCGGCGGAGCTAGGATGGGGTGACTGGGTGCCAATGGAAAAATACGATAACTCTTGTAGTGGTACAAAAATCTGTATTTTCTTCAATCTATACTGCTACAGAAAAATTTCTTCACAGAATATCACAAATCTGGGGGGCAGTGGCCCCTGCAGCCATACACATAGCTCCGCCAGTGCGCTCAGGATATCGAGCTACCTCGCGCTCAAACTCTAAAGTGCATTTTCGCACAAACCGCACAAATACAATCCAAACCCATGCGGGAGAGGATTTTCTATCATGCGCGGACATTCCCTGCATGCATTCACCATTTTGTTATGGTTGTGGTGGGATTGCTGACATCATCTGTAGTATTTTCTCTCTCATCCAACCAGACTCGCATGTTATTCCCAACTCATTGATTTTCATTCAAATAAATACTTGTACATGCCAAATATATATTTTCAAATAAAAGTTTGGTTTACATTTTATTTGTGAAATTGTGTTTTTTTCTGACAAGATCGTTAAAACAAGACCAATGTTGAATATATATTTATAAATTAATATTTTGACAGCTAAATCACCACAGTTCAAACTTATTTCATCCAAATTCAGTAATTTCATGAAAAAGCAATAATGTTTCACCTTGTTTCATAAAAAAAACATATTGTTCCACTACAAGTCACCGGTTTCATCATGCTTCTTTCTCTACATCTCGCAGAGTAACCATGCATGTTGAAAAAAATCATATTGCTTCACCGCATTTCATCACGTTTCATAATTTAAATTTCAAACTTGTTTAAATATATTACAAAGTGATCTCAACTGAAAGTCCTCGCCATCATAAACACAAATATGTAAAACGGTTCATAAATTAAACTTTTGGTTGAAAAGATATGAGTAGATTTAAACGTAAGAATAAGATTGAAACGTATAGGATGGTGAACAGCGCGTTTGTATGTGGTGACAAAAAACAGACTATGAATAGTACTCATGCATGGCTCCAAATCTGAGAACTACACAGCTAGTGTTTTCCAGTTTGGATTATTCCAACATCACCTCAGGCTCAGGGCGAAATCTCCGTAAAGATGGCACTGTCAATCAAGAGCTAGTGCTCCTGAATAAAAGTAATAGATAGTGTACATAAATTCTTTGATACTTGCAAGTCTACTGCTTGAAGCCACCTAAACTAGACATCACGAACTCGCCATTTTGCTTTTACCACTTGAGACTCCACAGCGACATACACAAGCAGGCTCTAGATGAGACTCAACGGTGGAAGACGGCTCGTGGAGATTCAGTGCAATTCCATTGGGTCCAGGTGGGTGCAGAGGGTGGAGAGGGGAGAGGGAGGGCGGACGCGTACCGGCGCAGTCGAAGTGGCGGTAGCCGGCGCGGATGGCGGAGTGGATGAGGCCGCCGATGGCGGGGGCGTCCATCCGCCAGACGCCTAGCCCCACTGCCGGCATCTCGTGCCCGCTGCTCAGCTTCAGCGCCTTCGCCGCCGTCCCTTGCTCCCTCGCCGGCATATTGTCGGAGTCGGAGGTATGAAGTCGACGAACGGCAGTGCACTCTAGTCGGCACCGTCTTGAAGAATGACGGTCTGCTGCTCCTCCTGAATTATAGTACGACCGATGTTTCCCACGACAACCATTCAGGGCCAGACAGCATCTGACCAAGGCCAGCATGGGACCCAGGTACTGTATAACGTAGTAACTAGTATAATTTTACCGCCTGTACTGTTCTTCGTGTTTGTGTGACTCGCAAAGAAACAAATGCCCGGTCCCAGCATGGGAAATTCACATGCGCACGGATCGAGCGGCGGAGACACGCAACGTGCGCATATTGAATTGCGTCAGTGGTCTTCTTAAACACAGTATAGACACTTATACATACACACGTACACTCGTTACTATTAATGCATGGATGTACAATCTGTCTCTATTGAGTAGACACATCATTTTGAGATTGATAAAGGTCGTCACAGACACCTTCACAGTCAACGGAACGTCTCCTCTCACAAGTGGCGGACCTAGAATTGCTGGCTTGGGGGTGCCACAATTCAAAGTTTATACAAAATATCGTCATAATCTCAAGAAATAGTATGGAAACTGCAACAACTTGATGAATATTTAGTGTTAAGTATATATATAGTAAATTTGTTTTACAACTTTGGAGGCGGTGTCAGGGCACCCACACTAGATCCACCATTGCCTCCCACTAAACGCGTATTATCAGAAGGCTTGGAATAAATTTAGAAAAATGAGAGCGCCAGCGTCAATTTTAGAACATTACTTCTGGTGGGCCGAGAATTCCATATTGAACACGGCTAGGGTTTTAACTTACTGTATACAACTTGTAGTTGTATCGATTCTTGTGATATATAAAGATGAGCTCCTTTACAGTACCCCTAAATGAATATGAGCCCTTCATTTCTCTTGATCCAAGCATAGACGACTGTTGGTACTCCAATATGTGTATGAGAGAGTACCAACAAAAAAAAAGCAGGGAGTACCGCGTGCTTGGGGGTAAAAAGATAAACTGATTCCAAGTAAAAAAAAACAGTGCATCACACAAGAACCCTAATTCTAATCCTAAAAAAGCCTAATTCTTCAATAGGATAGCCGCCGCCGAATGATCTGGCCGATTACAAGAGACAGACGGCCATAGGGCCACGGACTTGCTGGAACGGCATCTGTTGGGAATGGTCACCGACCAGGGCTGGGGGGCGCCGCCGCAACACACGAGCGCGTTTGCTTTCTCGCGAAATTGGAAACTCGACCGCACTGGAGCAGGATGACTAGGGCGAGGCGGGATCATCAGGCTGGCCGGAGATCTATCACGTCGGCACTGCAGTTGTACAAATGTAAAGTTGATCTGACCGACTGGGTTCAATATGGATTATGGAAGGGCGGTGAGCGGCTGCTTTGATTGGACTCTGTCGGGCTGCTGACGAACTTCTTGCGAGCCTGATGTATCTTGCGTGTATTCCACAACAATACTTATATTTTGTGTTTTAATTTCTTTTGTACATGTTACAAAATTTGTGTGGTTTTCGAGAACTTGTAGCCAAATTCTGTTTGATCGATATAACTTCCAGCGCAAAGAAAACATATCCATCCATTGACTGATACAAGTTTTCTATCATTCCTAACTTCTATCCACTCGCTCTTGGTCGGTGCCTGTGAAAAAGAGCAGATGTCAGGCAGCAACGGCGTGGTCATCATGGAGACGTAATTGCTATAATGTGATGGCGGCTGCGTTGGTGATAGGACAGATGATCTGATTAGAAATCAGAAACTGACCTAATTAAGAGGAGAAAATATTGAACTACCCTTCTAAGTGGAGGGTCGGATTTAAGTTGTACTCCATCTCTACTTGAGGGAGCACCAAGGTACCCTAAAAAAGAGCATAAAGATACCTAACCCACCCCTTGGAGGTGTGCGATTCCCTCAAACCCTTCTAAACCAAATTCTTATACACACAATAATTACAAGAGACCAGTAATTGACATAGGATTAGGCACAAGTTTAGTTTCCATGATATGTGTTTAACGCAACATTGTTAATTTGAAGCAAAAGGTTAGGCGGTAAACTAGAATGGCCTTAATCTCTGTTGCATGGCCTTAATCTCTATTGGAGGCGAGGCCCATCGTCCCGTATTTACGCCCTGGCCATCCAACGCCGCCGCCCTTCACCACGTCGGCGGCCACCCCTCACTTCGACGTCGTAAGCCGCCTCGCCGCCCTGGATCCATTCGATCCCCATAAGCCACCTTCGCCATGCTCCACTCCTCGCATGGCCATACACCGTCTGGACACGCACGCTGCCAGTGCCGGTCCACTCCACGCAGCGGTCGCTGCGGCCTTAACGCCACCGCGGTCCCCAGGCTGACCTACCCCTCATGTGGACGCTACGATCTGGACGTTCTGGTCGCCTTAGCAGCTCGATACCACCCATGATTCAGGTAATTAGGTTTGTCCACGTACGTAGGCTACTAGATAGTCATTGAAACGGTACCAGTTGATGTTTTTTCGTTTATTTTGTAGATGATGCAACTCCATATATTTTGCTTTATGCATGACTTCTCTACAAGCTTATTTGGGGAGTATATTTATCAGTTTGATTACTGGATGTGATCGGGAGGTGTGCTCAGTTTTTTATTTTTGTATATTCAGATTTGATCTGAATCGCATCATATGTAGCATTCGCCTAATTATTACTTGACCGTGGAAGGGGAGTACGGTTGTGGAATTAGTGGCATCTCCTGGATGATGCACTATGAAACAACAATGTTACACTGGCATGGAACTTTTGGTAGCAGCTGGCTAGTAGATCGGTTGAGCTGATTTCAATGGATTGTGCTTAGATTTTTGAATTTGTCCTTTAGCATCTTGAGGAGGAGGTATGGACCCTCCCATGGTTATTTTCCTGGATATTTATACCCCAACATGATGCATCATACATTATTAGGCCTTCAACATGACGGTAAATATATGACTGCTAACCAGAATAAACAAAAATATTTTTTAAGATTACACGTGCAACAACTATGCGGGCCTCCGGTAGAAAGCATGGTATCCCTGAATGACTGTTATTGGAGACATCCCTCAGCTTCGGTCGGAGGGGAATGATATTTTATCCGCATCGTTCACTGAAAAAGAGGTTCCAGATGCAATATCACAAATGAAATCGAACAAAGCACCAGGACCAGATGGGTTTCCTACGGAATTCTATACTAAATGTTGGCATATTATCAAGGACGATCTTAGGACTATGTTTCATGACTTTTTTAATGGTCACTTAGAACTATTTCACCTGAACTTTGGCATGATCACGTTGTTGCCAAAGAAAGAAGAGGCAATTCGGATCGAACAGTTCAGGCCAATATGTCTTCTCAACGTGAGTTTCAAAATATTCACGAAAGTGGGTACAAATAGATTGACAAGGATTTTCCCATTCGGTGGTGCAACCGAGTCAGACAGCCTTCATGCCTGGGAGGCACATCCTAGAAGGGGTGGTCTTCCTGCATCAAACGTTGCATGAAATTCATTTGAAGAAACTAGATGGAGTTATTTTGAAAGTGAATTTCGAGAAGGCATGCGATAAAGTTAAGTGGTCTTTTCTTCAGCAGGCAATGCGCATGAAAGGTTTTA